>NC_039247.1:16990789-17108289 GCF_003368295.1 Carassius auratus | reverse complement strand
ACTGCGTAGGGTTATTAATCCAGTTTTCGACCATTTCAAAGGGAAACCTCTGTAAACACCGTATCCAGTAGCTTCATTAAATACCACTCACGATCCTCGGCCTGCAAAAAGAGTGTGTATGTTTCTGCCATTTTTGCTATCAAGAAATTAGAGCGAGTTCTGTATCAGGGGAATCCGTTTGTTTTCCCCCAAAAAGGGGCGTTAACCTTCGATGACGCAAAAGTAGCGTTGGTCTATACTTGAAGTAATGTTTTAATTCATAACATATGAAACTTAATTGCTTATTGCCTCCTGTTTTCCAGCAGAAGTTACTATTAGGGGAGCGTTTTTCCAAAACCATAGTTGCTAGCTAAGTTAGCAACTTTGTTGGTTGCAATACAATTTCCCATTGCCAACCAACTAAGTTGCTAACAGGTTAGCAACTATGCTTTTGGGAAACGTACCCCTGGTTGACACTTTAACATAGTAGGAGGTGGTATTTGGGCCTTAATTCTGGTTGCCAGTTGTTATAAAACAGAAAAGATGACACAGTGTGTAGTGACTACTGGCACAGAATCATGTTGGCAGAGATGGCAGAGATAAAAGAGACATTTTATCTGCATCCAAGAAAAGTTAGCTCATCAGTGTGGGAGTTTTTTTTTATTATTATGTAAAAAAGCATGAGATATTAGACACTCCAGTCTGCAGTATGTGTTAATCAATAGTGTGTATTTATGTAAAATTATTATTACAAATTTGCCTCCTCTCTGCCTGATATTGCAGTAATGTTTTTTGTGAATTATTTTGGCCGCCATGATAATCAAGTGAAAATCTGGTATCTTGACAGCCCTGATTTGTATAAATAAGTGAAGCATAAGTGTGCTCTTTCAACTTGATGTTTTTTTTCCTGTTATCTCACAGCCCTATCGAGTTGAAAAAGAGGATACTCTTGCACTTTGGAGCCTAACAAAAAACAACAGCTGTTGCTTTCACAGAAACCTTTTTCACTGCCTTGGTCTGGTAAAGAGCGTTGAAAGTTAAAAGGGCTTGGTCACCGAGGAAACAACCCTCACCCCTCCTCCCATCCACCATACACCCGAACTGTCTCTTTTTTTCGAAGGGTATTGGTTTACAACCCATCTTAGGCTATGAGAGAGCAGATCTTTGGCCTGGATCCTTCAGTCTTCATTATAGCACCTTGATGAAGGACGAAGAAGGAATCTATCACAGTTATTCCTACTCTGACCTGCTCTCTCAACACACGTTGGTGGATTCTAATCAGATATTCTTGACATCCTGCTCAGGGCGATGGTTTTGAGGCAGGAGTGTGTCTTGTGTCCCTGGAAATCTTCCAGTGGCAATGCTGCTTTATTAGATTGAGTCACATTACAATAGGTTAGCTCACTATGAAGATGTGCAAGCCCTATGTGATAAATGTTCTTCCAAAGAAGGGAAAGAAAGAACAATAAATAATTTGACTTTAGTCCATTTACCAGACAGATAGGTCAGCATTGAACATACCTGGTTGCATGCTTTAGAGATCTTTCAGATCTTAATTTTTGGAGTGGAGTGAACTATTTTGCTTTTATAGGGAGAATCAATTAATCAAGGTGTTGTTGGGGCACTTTTCTAAATTTAGAACACATCCTATAATCATTCAGAATCAGTGACTGTGCTTAAATTCAGAATAAATAGTGCGCTATGATGCACTCGAAGTATACTAATAAACAGCTGACATGCTAGTATGCTAATATGGAACTAGTTCATAGTGAATTTGAAACTAAAGTGTTTATTTTTTTGTGGTCGGAATGGTGCGTATGGCACAAGAAACTAGATTTTAATTAAATGTTTCATGTCATAGAGTTCACTGATGGAACATTTTGTTGTAATAAACTTGGATGTGTATCAAAGTTAGATTTTTTTATTCATAAATCAGATTTATTATTCATTTTCCTTTAATCTTTGAAAAGAATTAAATACCATGAGACCCTACAAATCTTTCTCAACAAGTAGTTCCTGCCAAAGGCATAAAAAGTCATATTACATTGGGGAGCCAATTGCAGTGCTGTCAAGTATTCAATTGGCAATTAGTAGTCTGCAAATCATTTTTAATTTACATGTATTTCTGGAATCACCGTGCGCTATGAATTAATGACTGTCAACTCTTTGGGACATCTTAAGATGCTACCTCTCAAGGTGCTCTGCTTTTGTTATGTCATGGACCAAAGAGCGAGTAAGGACCTACTAAAACTGTGAAAAGCCCACACAATTCTTCAGGGGATTATTTCCCATTTATTGCAAATGTAGTATGACCTCTGTGTTTTAAAAAGAGATAAACCTCAAGAGATTGTCAGGTCAATATCCCATTGTGAACCTCTCAGAAGTTGCCCTTTTCCATTGATCTGAAACCAGCTTAGTGTTTCACTTATAACAGTAAAGCTCAAAAGATCAGAAAAGTGAAAGTTGTTTCTGGATCAGTGCAAACAGGGGAAACAGGGAGGCCATGTGTTTTTACACTTATGTTTATTCTGTGTGTCATGCTTCAGAAAACATGTTCAACTGCTTGGTGGAACAGTGCAAGACCCCTGTAACACTAGATTGAACTCTATCTTTTGAGTCAGTAAAAAAGGCCATGCGAACATGCTCTCATTTAATGTATTAAATGAGGTATAATGTTGAAATTATATGTTGATAAAATCTGAAATTCTTATCCACTTTTCTTTCAAACAAGCATCCAACGCAGAGAACAATGCTTTTAGAACAGAAAGCAAAGGCTATTTTCTTTTTAAAGGCTAAGAGTAGCTTTTCAGTCAGATGCTGAGGCCTCTCCACTCTTATGTGCTCATCCAAAAAATGTGGCAATGAACAGGTTAAAGGGTCAAATTTGTTCACATTTGCCTTTTCGTCCATTAATTTCAGAGCTCTTTCTGGAGCACCTCTTTGACCCCTCCTTTTGTGTTCCTAATTTTTATTTATTTTGGGATGTATCCATTTGCTCCAGGCATTTCACAACTCGAGCTTCAAGATGGCCAGTGAGATCTGTGGGATGCTTAACCCTTCTGCCCTGAGCCATTAGATTGGAAACAGTTGTGCAGAGCACCAAAACAGCTCATCCCTTAACCCTTGTGCACTGTTTGATTTCTGTGTACACCCTTTATGGAGCGGGTCAAATTGACCTTAATTGGATTCAATACAATTCCTCAAAAATCACATTATGAAAAACAATAAAGATTCAGGTACAAACTGTAAACTTTTATTATCAACATTTGTCAAATATTCCCCCCAAGATATATCTGAAGATATGATTTAATAAAGATGTTTTTTAACCATTTTTTAAAACTGTTTTGTTGTGACAAAATTTGAAAATAAACAGTATGCTGACTTAATTTGCATATACATTTTTTTGTACTTTTTTTCTTAGAACATCAAAACTGAACAATTAAATGTAGCTGTTTAGTGAAAATATTTACTTTTCATAAATTGGCTGTTTTGTAAACTTAAAGTCTAGAAGTTACTTTTGACATGATGAGCACACAGCAAGTGTGTGCTTTTGGCATTTGAATTTCTTGCACTTCACACACATGGTGCTGGTTTTGCTGTTGCGCTTGGATGGGCACACCTCACATCTCTTCCGTTTTTTCCTATCATCTGTTTTCACTCCTTTATTTTCTGTCGGTCTGACTCCATATGCATGGTTCTGCCCTCCATGTTCAGAATCTCTCTGGGTAACTCAGGTTTGTCATTTGTAATTTGCCATTAATTTTGAAGTGTGTTTGATTAGGGTTAGAGCACTTTCAGATAGACGTACACTTTAGAACTGGATTTCATACCCTGACATACATGAAATAAATGTTTTTATTTTGTCTCTGTACAGTTTCTTTTGAATAGCTGCCTATGAGAGTCAAATTGACCCGCGAACATCACAAACGTAATAGTAATTTTGCTTGTATATGTCAAAAAACACCAGCATGTTGAAACTTTGCATTCATGTCCATGATGATAAATGAGAAAAAGTCATAAAATATCAAGAAAAGAAAAAAGGTTTAATATTATTCCAGGTAGCTTGAAAAAATAAATGATAGGTCATTTTTATCATCTGTGGCTGACAAAATATTTTTCTGTATTGAAATAAGTGTGGAAATCCTAATTTTTTAGCTTCATAAAATAGTAAAAAAATAAAATAACAAAATATAACCAAGATATGTTATTATTATGGGTTAGTACAGTTTCCTTAGATCGTTAAAATATGCGGGTCAAATTGAACATCACGAACTTAATAGTAATTTTGTTTGTATATGTCAAAAAACACCAGCATGTTGAAACTTTGCATGCATGTCCATGTTGATAAATGAGAAAAGGTCACAAAATATCAAGAAAAAAAAAACATAGGTTAACCAGTAGTTCCAACAACTAGAAAATCTAAACGGGTCAAATTGACCCGCAACATAACACAAGGGTTAAACACACTGTTTAGAAAGGAATGGTATACTATGCAAAGGATAGTTCACCCAAGCATGAAAGTACTTTCATCATTTACCAAATTACTTTTTCTTATGTAAAACCCAAAAGAACATAATATTTTGAAAAAAGTTTCAACCAGTTATGTTTTGGACTGCACTTTCACTGTAGGGACAATTTTCTAAATATTATTTTTTTTGTGTTCCTCAGAAGAAAGTAATTTTGAATGATATTAGGGAATGACATTCATTTAAGCTTTTACTTTAAAATACAGTCAAGTGTCTCAGTCAGTGGTCTACTTTAGGCTGATAGTGTGAGGTTAATGTATTTTGTCTTTTGCAATGCTTTTCAACAATATTGGACAACGTTGATCCCCGAGGGTTAATATTTTCATTGATTTAGTGAAGTCAAATAGAGTCCGGTGAAGGAACAACCCCAAGCTAAGTATCACAACCTGGCTGATTTTGCAGCTTCTTCCAGTTCCAGTTGTCTCTTCGACCTCAATCAAAAACACCACGCTGAGAATTTCCCTTTTGGTCCTCTCTTTCACACCTTCACAGTAGGTCATCCCTCAATCTCCCTTTTCATCTCTCTGTCCATATGGAGAGTGCAATCCAAACTCCCCCTCAACCTCAACACGGAGTCTGTGTTAGCACATCCAGCTGAGAGAAAAGTCAACAGTCCTTTAATAGTTTTCATAAGGTCTAGAGTTGTGTGGGAATGTTAAGGGGGTTTCGCAACTTTGCCTATTTTTTTTTTTATTTTAAGTAAAAGTTATAATTGTGTATGTTATGTGTCAGGTACAGTGTGTGCATGCTTTTAGCCCTCATCTTCGCAGGATACTGCGAGAGGAGACAATCATGTGAATACAAGCACAAGGAGTAAGTCAAGTGATTAACAAAGCCAAACATTTTGATAGCTATGAAAACCCCATACATCCAACCCATTCTCACTCCAAAGGCGTCAAAAACCGAAGCATGGTCAAGCGCCCCTAGCGTCACTTTTATGACGCCAAATGTGCCTCTCGGCGTCGACTATCGAAGCACTACGACCTTCATTGCTTTCAGTAGGAAACTTTTGGCGTCAGAATTCGACACGAGGACATGAGATGTTTATCGCTATGAAATCACGTTCAAGAAGTCTCATTCAGCATACATCGCGCGATACTTGCTATCAGTTCCACAGTTTGGGTGAGTAGTCGTATATACGCTCTTTTAATGCCTTTTATCAAATGTATTCTGTCTTCTTTATTAATCAGATTAGTGCCATATGTTTAATCGCTGTATTATATCGGTCATCCGCGGCTGTCTTTGAGTTTCATTGCGTTTAAATAAATGAACACAGCTGCTAATTAGTGTGATTAAACTCTATCTGTCACGTGACGTGCCATAGACCTTCGATCCGTTTTATATTATTATTAATTTCAGGATCAATGATGTAAGTTGTATTTGTAGTAAAATCATGGTAATCACGACACAATAGTAATAAATGAAATGTGAAGTTAAAACACAGTAAATGGGACATTAGTAACTGTAACTGTAGTTTTACTATGATATATTAATAATCAATACAACAATACAATAATCACCAAACCAGCTATGTTTGTATCACTGTAATGTTAGTGTTTTTATGTGCTTTTATATGACAGATATCACAGTAATCATGTGTGAATCCAAAAAAAAAAAAAAATCAAATTAAAAATAAATAATAAAACATGTATTTTTCCATCTTGCAGTTCATTCATATCAGTTTATATATATATATATATATATATATATATATATATATATATATATATATATATATATATATATATAAATAAATATTTTGCTCACAGATCATTATTAACATTCTGTATATAATTCAATTTTATTTTCTCTCCCCTTTTTTATTATTTTTATTTTTAGCTGAAAAGACGTAAAGGCAGTCAGCCCAGTGGTGTTTCTGGAGAGGGATTCCTTCAGAAATGGAGAAGACAGAAAGCTGCGGAGGCAGATATTTGCAGCAGTAAGTCTGTGATAGTTTGTCTCTTTTATCAAAAATTCCTGCTGTTATAATTTGTACAGCATTTGTTGTTTCTTAAACTGTTGCACTGTCCAAATACCCACACTTGCCATCTTTTCACTTGACCACTTGATTACTTATTTGAAGTCTTTCCTGTATTTGGCCTAGTGTTCGAGTGAGCATGATGACCACGAGTGTGTGTCGAACTTTTCATGACCTGATGACTGTGTTTCCCAATCCTGATCCTGGAGAACCCCAGCACTGCACGGTTTTGGTGTCTCTCTTATCTGCCTTGGAGTCTTCACTGATGAGCTGATGAGTTGAATCAGGTGTGTTTGATCAGGGAGACATCTCAAATGTGCAGTGTTGGGCTTCTCCAGGACCAGGATTGGGAGCCACTGCCTTATGGGACACTTATGTGTTTAAAGAGATTTTTAATATCTAATTATCAATATTTCACATACTGTACTAAACACATCACAGTCTTAAAAATCCAGTTTAACACTTGTATGATATTGTACAAGCCCCAGGACGGTCTCATCTGACACTATCAAAAGAATTCATATGACTATAGCTTGTTATTAATTACTTGCTTTCAATAATGGATTCATTTAACATTTAATTTTACAGCATCTTTACAGAGGCTGCTTTTATGGTCTAAACAAAACACAGTGTAATGTATAAGTTGAATGTAATGTAATATTTCTGTTTTACAGGATTGTTTGAGGATAACACTGCAGTTCTCCATCATGCACAAGGACTCACCTCGTTAACTCTTTATCCCCCACACACACAGATATGGTCCCTGGATCAGTGATTAGACTTTGCAGTGGTTTGATTTTTGCAGAAGATGTAACTTTGTTTTATTTATAAGCTCATAATGAATACATTACAGAACCAGTGATGAAAACAATAGTTAAAAATAGTATTTTTCGTATTGATAAAGCATTTTGTTCTCTTTTTCAAGCTTCATACAGTGAACTTTTTAGACTTTAATTAAGAGTTTTAGTAAAGGAGATATTCATACACAGTCATCACCTAGCTCCAGTCATGAAGTGAAATCATGATGTTATGTCAAAGCTAGCAGGTGTTTGTTTTCCTGAAGACTTTCTCTGTCTTCCATTGTTCAGACAATCAGTGTTTATTTGATGCTGTGCTGATTGAGTTTTATAGATGATATTGCACACTTGACATGCATGTCTTCATGGTGTTTTTTTGTGAGTTTGAAACATTTACATTGTGTTGTATAACATTTTGGTCAATTTAATTTTTTTAATAAAATTGATCTTTTTCCAGTGTTCTCTGAAAGACATACTGTAATTACTGTTTTGTTTTTTAATAAAAGCATTTTCATTTGCATACTGAAAATAGTTAATGTTTACAACATAACTGCCTTTTTATTCTTTATGGTGGCAAAAACGAGCTTGGTGACAGAGGATGCAGTGTAGTAATTTGGGCATGTTGTCTTTAAATGAGTTTGACATATCAATAAATAATGGAAGATCCTTACAAAAATATGCATGTTTATTATGCTTTATGTATTTATTTGTTCATTCATTCATTCATTCATTAATTTATAATTTCTGTTTTTATTCCTAGGGTTCAAATGGTAGAGAATGGTAAATCACAGAAACACAAATGTGAACAATTTTAACTTTAAAACACAATGTAATATACAATGTAAATTTTAGAAGCACGTCATTTGATTAGTAAATATATTTGTCTTTGGTCAAAAAAAAAATATACAAATCTTAAAAATGTGTCTTATATTTAATGAGAGGAATCTATCTGTTGGATACAACTGCGACTGCTGGGCATGTGCACATCAATATTGCCCAATTTTTGTCAAGCTGAACAACGGAGGAAGGTGAAGACGTTAATAAAACAGAATCTAATAAGTAGCAAGCTTAATCTATTGTTAACCGAATCTATCCCTTCAGCCGAAAAACGAAAGACGTCGGTCATACATGGATAAGGAAGTGTGACGCTGCTGCTCAGCTTAGATGCCATTGGCTATGACTTTTCAGGACAGTCTGTGGTTGGACTATCTTTTAACCCATATTAAACAGCGCATCATGTTAAAAAGTATGTTTTGCTCCTATCATCACATTAGTAATATATTAAGTCAACAATGAAGTGTTGCTATCTTGAGAAAAATGACATCTTTAGCGAGATCCTAATCCTAACCCTAAGCATAACTTCAATGAACTACAAAAACAGCCCCCTAGTGTTGCCTTTCTATAGATAGAACGACGGAGGCTTGTGGGTAATGTAGTTTAAAACTTTTTATTAACGAAACTAAATAAATTATTTATTTTAAGGTAAACTGGATATCTAAATATGTTTATTGTGCAAACCTCTATGATATATTTGAGAGGCAGGCTGAAATGTGGTATTTTACAGTGAGCAATATTTAAAATGCCTTTATGTCAGCTTTCCACTTATTTCTGAAAACTGAGCTCAACATTATTTTATCAGCATAGCATAAGTAATAATCCTGCCCATTTTCTCTTTGATATGTTAATTGGACTCTGATTTACAGCCATTTGAAATGTACAGTTTTGGGCTCTTCCGGGGGGTGCTACTGGGCCCCTGGGGGTAGCAGGGCAGTAAAACCTACATATATGTATTCTCCTCATCATGAACAACAAACTGAGCTGAGTCACATTTATATCTGACAGTTTTCACAGTCCTCTGTTTTCTATTCTATTCATCATGGCTATTATACCTTTTGACAGGACATTGTGAGGCCATCTGATGAAACATGGAAAAATTATAAAGAAATGATTTAATAATGAAAATAATAGATTATTTCTTTGATTTTTGAAGTAAATGGCAAGAAATATAATGGATGAACCTGCAACAACTTGCCATTATCTATTCCCCACTATAAAGCAGTAATCAAGGACAATGTATACACATTGGGATACTTCACTATTACACAAGGACAAATTCATGCAGTGCTAAGAATATTAATTTATATATATATATATATATATATATATATATATATATTAGCATTATATATAACTAATTAGCCGAAATCAGTGTAAAAATGTCCTCCTCACCCCCGTATCTTGCTCCTCATGTGCTGGACATCAGTAATGTGCGTGCTCTTGGTTTTAATGCAGTACAAGATCCACGTTGATCATTCCTGCTACATTCTCAGTTATCCGTCAAGTGCTTGTAACAATAAAGCCCATGGCACCATCTTGTAATGCAGAATAATTAATCTTGTAACTCCCTGTATTTCACAAAAAATTTGCATATTTGTTACTAAAATATAAAAAAATTACTTTCTGGTGTACTGATGTCCCAGATGTTATTAATCCGATCAAAAATGTTCATGTCTTAAATAAAAAAATAATCCCAATAATTAATATGTCGTTTTTCCAAGTCTAAAATAAACACATATGAGCCTACCTAGTTAAATTATGTATTTACCAAGAATCTTCAGAACACAATATTCACCATTTTCATTTTATTGAAGCATAGACTATAAAGTTGATAAAGTAGCATCAAGACAAATAAGATTCAATGAAAATAATTATCATCAAAGATACATTAACCTCATATATAAATCAGTTCACACAGATGAGTGATGAAATGTCCTTAAAAGTCACACAGTCCCATCCAGTCAACTGTGATACAGATCATGTGATACATATAAGACATGAGATACTGTTCCAGAAAATAATGATTCCCATCATCACATCTAAACTGGTTTCATCTCCCCATCGTGTTCTTCTTCTCTCGTGTCTGGAAACAGTTTGTGGTTGATGTCCAGCACTGATGAGGTGTAGCTTGTTCTCAGCCAGATGATCTCTCAGTCCTAAGATCCCAGACCTGGTCAAAGTGAAACAAACAATGCAGAAGAAGTTGTTTAATGGACAGAGAGCGCAGCTTATGTTCTGTGTGGTTTTAGCAGTGTGAGCAACTATGACCCTTGTAGTACTGTACACTTACCATTCTTCAAGCTGTTTTGAGATCTTTTGAGAAGCTTTTCTCTGAAGACAATTTACCACATCCTCTTCTTTCACTCCTTTCAAGAGCATCACTTGGTCAAAACCCCTCATTTGGCTGATGAGATCATCTGTACAAATAAAAATACTGCAATAAATATGTCATTCTGCAAGAATTAAGAAAAAGGCAAAGGTCTTGCTCATGAGACATTAGCATGTGTAGTTCTCAGAGACTCTAGAATTCATCTGTTGTTGCAGTAAATGTGTTTTTTTCCTCTAGAATCTTTCTCCAAAGTTCCTGACTTCTCTCACAAATGTGTTTTAGTCTGTGCAGTGTAAGGCCTGGCTTCAAACCAATCAACTATCAATTCACAATTAATAACATAACATTTACAAAACAATGAAATAATGTCAATTGGTGTTTATATCAACTAAACCAATTTCATGATACTTGTCTGCTAATAAAACAGGTGGTGTGTTTTTAAAAACATAATATTAAAAATGTCCAGTCACACTTTGCTAACATGCTGTAATTGTAATAGTATAAAACGAAATCAAGGCTGACATGACCAGTTCTGTGAGAGATCATCATAAAATGTTGTATAACATTGCTTCAACACACACATACCAGAGGACTTCTGTTTGTTTGAGCTCAAGATGGCCATCTTCATTCCTCATCCTGAGCAAATCATATCCTTGGTCTTCCTTCTCTTCTGTGAAACAAGATAATCTCTACTTACTCTCTGTGCAATTAATATTGCTCATTAAACATAATTAAGTTAATTTAAAGTAAGATTCAGACCAGAGCATTTTTGGAGTAAACAAATGTACCTGGGAAGAGCTGATCATGGCAAGATTCGCTGAGACTCAGTAATAGCTCTTTTAGGTTTTAGGAAGGTTTGTGAGGGTTGGCTCTTAAAATAGCTGTTGAGCTCGATATTTTAGACCTGAAAAAGAAGAACAGCATTATCTGGAAAAAATCCTGTAAGACAGAAGGAAGGACATATTATTAATTACGTGCAGCTTGTACATTACACCTCTGTAAAGATGCTGTATAATTAAATGTTAAATGAATCCATTATTGAAAGCAAGTAATTAATAACAAGCTATAGTCATATGAATTCTTTTGATAGTGTCAGATGAGACCATCCTGGGGCTTGTACAATATCATACAAGTGTTAAACTGGATTATTAAGACTGTGATGTGTTTAGGGATCATTGTTAAGACTTTGACCCTGTCCAGATACCCACACTTGCAGTCTTGGCCACTTGAGAGTGTGTGTACGTGACAGTGTGTGCACAAGACTGTCCCCGGTCTTAATAATGCCAAAGCACAGCGTCCTTAACACACACTAAACCTCTCCAATACTGCTCTGGAGCGCTATACAAAGCTTAGTGTATCCCATCATGCATCATGTTTTGGAATAAATCGTCAGACTTTTTGCCGAGATCTCACAAGAGGTCATGGAAAGCTGTCCAATGTACAGTATGTGAAATATTGATAATTAGATATTAAAAATCTCTTTAAACACATAAGTGTCCCATAAGGCAGTGGCTCCCAATCCGGGTCCTGGAGAAGCCCAACACTGCACATTTGAGATGTCTCCCTGATCAAACACACCTGATTCAACTCATCAGCTCATCAGTGAAGACTCCAAGGCAGATAAGAGAGACACCAAAACCGTGCAGTGCTGGGGTTCTCCAGGATCAGGATTGGGAAACACAGTCATCAGGTCATGAAAAGTTCGACACACACTCGTGGTCATCATGCTCACTCGAACACTAGGCCAAATACAGGAAAGACGTCAAATAAGTAATCAAGTGGTCAAGTGAAAAGATGGCAAGTGTGGGTATTTGGACAGTGCAACAGTTTAAGAAACAACAAATGCTGTACAAATTATAACAGCAGGAATTTTTGATAAAAGAGACAAACTATCACAGACTTACTGCTGCAAATATCTGCCTCCGCAGCTTTCTGTCTTCTCCATTTCTGAAGGAATCCCTCTCCAGAAACACCACTGGGCTGACTGCCTTTACGTCTTTTCAGCTAAAAATATAAATAATAAAAAAGGGGAGAGAAAATAAAATTGAATTATATACAGAATGTTAATAATGATCTGTGAGCAAAATATTTATATATATATATATATATATATATATATATATATATATATATATAAACTGATATGAATGAACTGCAAGATGGAAAAATACATGTTTTATTATTTATTTTTAATTTGATTTTTTTTTTTTTTTGGATTCACATTAAAAGGTATTAAAAGCATGGTACAGAACACATGATTACTGTGATATCTGTCATATAAAAGCACATAAAAACACTAACATTACAGTGATACAAACATAGCTGGTTTGGTGATTATTGTATTGTTGTATTGATTATTAATATATCATAGTAAAACTACAGTTACAGTTACTAATGTCCCATTTACTGTGTTTTAACTTCACATTTCATTAATTACTATTGTGTCGTGATTACCATGATTTTACTACAAATACAACTTACATAATTGATCCTGAAATTAATAATAATATAAAACGGATCGAAGGTCTATGGCACGTCACGTGACAGATAGAGTTTAATCACACTAATTAGCAGCTGTGTTCATTTATTTAAACGCAATGAAACTCAAAGACAGCCGCGGATGACCGATATAATACAGCGATTAAACATATGGCACTAATCTGATTAATAAAGAAGACAGAATACATTTGATAAAAGGCATTAAAAGAGCGTATATACGACTACTCACCCAAACTGTGGAACTGATAGCAAGTATCGCGCGATGTGTGCTGAATGAGACTTCTTGAACGTGATTTCATAGCGATAAACATCTCATGTCCTCGTGTCGAATTCTGACGCCAAAAGTTTCCCACTGAAAGCAATGAAGGTCGTAGTGCTTCGATAGTCGACGCCGAGAGGCACATTTGGCGTCATAAAAGTGACGCTAGGGGCGCTTGACCATGCTTCGGTTTTTGACGCCTTTGGAGTGAGAATGGGTTGATACATCTTAAACCCTTGTGTGCCTGAATCAGTATTGGGTAATTAACTTAAAGCAATTAATTGGTAATTAAATTATCAATGTTGTATTTAAATTTCTTTTCTAATTACTCTGTCTGAAAATGAGTTTAATTATTCAATAATTATCATTACTAATTACTCAACATTACATTAAAAAAGATTCACTCGATGTTACACATTATAATTTGATTATAAGCTATAGTTTAGGAAAGGCCCAACTTGTAAAATGCGTTCAAGTTTATGTAAAATAACACATTAACTAATGTAAGTAAAATTAAATTACATAAAAATTTTATCCTCCACTGGATAATCAGAAAGTATTACCTTCTTATTTTGTTTTTTTCACAAAATCACAATGTTTTTTTTGTTACTGTCAGTGTACACAAATAAAAGTAGACCCTTTACAGTTTCGGTTGATGCCTTGGTCTTACCAGTTTGACCAAAAATGACTGAAAATTTTAGGTTCTTTTCTCTGTTTTCAGGAAAAACTGCAAGTGATAGCGCCAGTTTGCTGAAGGTTAAAGAGGTTGTTTTCAGTTTTACCTTCAGACAATAAATTTAAGCCCGACAGGTCGGGCTGTGATCAGGGGGAAATGTGCCAGCGATCAGGGATTCGCGATTTATGTGAATTCAATTCAATTCAATTCAATTCAATTCAATTCAAGTTTATTTGTATAGCGCTTTTTATGATACACATAATTGAAAAGCAACTACAGAAAATCACTTTTTTTCTACAATATTTAGTAGTAGCAGTCAGTTTATGTGCATATGACAGGAATTTTCAAAAAATGTATACAAGACGTAGTCAATCACTATGAACACTATATTCACCGCAGGATGTGACTGAAGAATCAGATAGACCTTTTGAGTCACCGGAAGTGTTCAAAGGTCCTCTGACATCGAGGGAAGGTAAGAGATGCTACTAGATATCACACCCAGCCATTGGGAGTGTTGGATGTTCCTCCGGCCCCGGGGAACTGACAACTGTTTGGGGAGTATTGTGTAGCTGGACACGGGAGAGTATCGGGACTGTTTTAAAAAAACAATGCAGGTATTCTATTGGTTTTATTTTGCTCGTGGAAGAGCGAAGAGGCCAGTTCGCAGTTCCAAAGGCCTCACCCACACAACCAATGAATCAGGTCTGCATCGGGGTGGTGTGTGAGTGTGTGTGTGAATGGGCCCACGTTGGTTTATTTTAGGTTTATTGAAACATTACCATTCTACTGTCACAGTTCCTAAGACGGTGAAAGTGTATTCTTTATACTCTTGGTTTGGTAAATATTCACGGTGAGAATTTATAATTTGGTTATATCAGTGCACTGGGTATCAAGTAAATTAGGCTACTGAATATAATATTTCACAAAATCACTCAATATAATATTTTTAGATTCTGTTTCTCACAGTTGAGATGTACCTACGATGAAAATCACAGATCTTTCCATTCTTTTTTCTTTCCATTCTCTATTTCTGGATTTAAAAGTAAAAATACCATTATAATGAAGACAAATGGAGGCTGTGCTTAATTAATTAAAAGGGATTTTATACTTTAACATGTCTCTTATGTATTGTCATAATGTTTCCATAGTTGTTTTCAGAAGTACTGAACAGTCTTATTGGGACAGTTTGTGTGTCACTTGGCTATGAGTTCCTTACTAGCTGTCTGCCAAGAATAAATTTTTGGTTTTACCAATAGCTTAAACCTCTCCAAATTCACACTAGAACTTCCAAAAGATCTTGAACATCATCCAAGACAAAACATCAGCTCTCTCAGAATTATCTAGAATAACAGTGACAATAAGAGTTTCTTACTAGTCCATGCATTGTTATTTAGTCTAAATGTAGATTCATGCAGTCATGCATAACAATTTAACCTCAAAGAATCTACTTTGGGTATTTTAATTTAGATCGCTTGTTTTTATTCAGATAAGGTTTTTGCAGGCCCTTGGAAATGCAACTGGATCATAGATTTAGCTTCTATCAGTTAAAGGTGTAGTTATTTTATTTATGTATTTAATTGCAGGTTTTTGTCATTAACATCCATACAAATTATGCAAGTTGAACATTCACTTCGATGTTCAACGGTGAATAAATAAAATGAACATAAAGAATGAAAGGGGAAAAAAAGGGTATAGGTAAAAAAAAACATAAGCATTAGCATGATGCTGTTCACTATAATGGGTCAATCTTTCCACTATTCCACACTGAGTACCGTATTCCCAGTGTTAGTAAATATATGTGTTCCCCACCAAGATAAGTGGGAAAAGGGTCACCTGTGTTGTAAAAATTAAATTAAGTATCTTTTAATGCAGTAGAAAAGGCTTCATAAGGAATAACTGCTTTAGCTTTATTTATCCACTGAGTAACTGAGTCCAACATACAATTATACATTTGTGAGTACAGCATAATAGTATTTGAAGTAGATGAGCCCCTTGTATTTATGCCTAACATGCTTTGATCCTTCACTTATAACATCCCTGATTTACAGTAAATCCCACGATACAATCTGCATTATTTAATTGTAAATTGAATAAAATGTTTTATAATTGGGTGTGTGCAGTAAATCTGTAGATGGAAAGAACTGGATATTTGTGGGTCTTTAACCAAAAGTTTGTCTGAGCTAAATGGAAAACCCATTTTCAGGTTGTTTGAATCAGAGATGAAACAACAACAGACTGCAATATGGCCATTTCATTTGAACGTGAAATCCATTTCAATGGCTATACATTTGTTAAAAATATTACTATTTATGTGTTTATTTACCACTTATGGTAAGACATTACAAGACATCACTCATGTGGAATGACTGAAATACCTTGATATTCCAATTGAGGTTTAGCGCTTGAGCTACCACTAATACTATAATACAGCAATATTAGATGGTGCCATCACAGTTTCATTTATATGACAAATTGGTTAAACCATTACTTCTAACTGTAAATCATGTCATGCATCATGCAATTTTTTTAGCTGGAGGATATAAAGTAATTTTTATACAGTAAGTTTGTGTTGGCTCCCATAACAGATATAACCACAGTTGACCGTCAGGAAACATCTGATTAGAAAAGAGAAAAGAGGTTGACAAGGAGATGGAAACAGCTGCTCAGAACAATTGTGTTGTGGTTTATCTTCAGAGAGGATCTGACAAGATAATGACAATGATATAGGAGACATCAGGCTTAGCAATAAGCAACAAACAGGAAGCTCAGCAAACAGGAAGCATGTCTCAGCCAATGCCTAATTGGATAACAGTGTTCAAAGCATTTGTCTTTTAGGGCATTCTAGAGGAATAGCCAAGTCATTGTTCACCACAGGCGCTCCAGAGAGAACATGTCTGCCAAGATTGCTGACTTTTTAGCTGTTCCGGGAAAATTTACACCCATTCAGCCAGCTGCAGCACCACTCAAGTTTAGGGAGAAGGCAGGCCCTGTGTTTATGGACATTCCTGTCCTTTGCGGACCACAACATTTTTCTGGCAGTGGTTTTTGGATGTTTCACACTCACTGCATATGTGATTTTTAATTCAAAACATTTTGCCCACTAAATCTTAATCAGCATTCTGTCATTTCCATCTTGCTGAATTGAATTACTATCAGAGTGAAACGGTGATAAATTAAGTATTGAACTTTTTTTTATAATTATTGTTTTTGTTATAATTACTATTATCGTTGTTAGTACTGTTTTTATTATTTTCTCTCATTGTTTAGTGTGAGTTTTCTTTTTTAATGTTTCCTTATTTTGTGATAGTTAAAATATTAAATCTCTCTCTCTAATATCACTGTTCACACATTTATCTAGCTTTGCTCTGGAGATCTCTATTTGTATGGCATTATCTGAATAAATTGAAGAAAGTGTTTATTTGAAACAAAATGTTTATTTGGAGCTGAATGTGATGTTTATGGCTAGGATAAGGCTCGTTTAGTGGCAAACCATGGCTGAGTTTGCTTGCTGCCATTGTCTTTCTTTGACATATTCACTGACACTGCTTACAGTTTCATGCCATTCATGAGATCCAGAGATAAGAAGATGGTTGTTGCGACTTGTATGTTGTCTTCTTAGGGGCAAAGAGGCATAGCATTCCTGAAGCATCCAATGGACTACATTAAAAATCATTATGCAAATTAAATTTATGACTATTCATGGTTATACACATACATTTGCTATATGCATGTGAGTGTGTCCATGAATGATTTCTAGTTAACTATTTCTATATTAATATCAAAAGAATATAAAAATATATGAAAGATTTTTACACATTCATGTTCAATAGTTTTAGGTCCAAAAACAACACTATTAAGATTTTAAATGAAAAATTTGTGGCCAAGGATATTTCACAACACTTTGCAC
The DNA here is from genome assembly GCF_003368295.1 of Carassius auratus. Classification (NCBI taxonomy): domain Eukaryota; kingdom Metazoa; phylum Chordata; class Actinopteri; order Cypriniformes; family Cyprinidae; genus Carassius; species Carassius auratus. Next base: position 17,090,502 of record NC_039247.1, on the reverse strand, counting down.
ACTGCAGTTGTTTTTAGCTAAGCAAGTTAATAAAAATGTTTGGACTCAAGCCTCACGTAGCAAGGCATTTCTTTTATTAGTTCAATTTCCTCTCTAGCACTTGAATGTGTAACTCTCTTTTTCAATTTCCGTTACACATTCCAGAGCAGAAGACTCTTCTCATACAGTATACAGTCTTGGCGGAGTCCCAGGGATCACAGAGAGCAGATGCAGTCCTGTGCTTTCCAGAAGCTGGACTTCTATTAATGTTTGGGGAAAAGACAGGGAGAAGGACAGTCATACGTGGAACGGTGTACAGCAATGACTGAGTGTGTTGTTCAGTGAGGGCGAAAGATGACTCCTTTCCCAGACATTGTATGAAGTACTTTGAAATGTGTGCCTTTATCATTTACTTTTTTTTTCCTCCATATCATATATGATATGGTAAGCATTCCTATGTCCACATGCCTGAGTCTGCTGTTTAATTTGATGAGAAACAGACCTGTTCTTTGCTGTGCAATGGAGAAGGATGCTAGGGCTGATATTACACAGCAATTTATTCAAGTTTGCCCAATGAGGAGACAAATCATCTCACACTGCATGCTTGAGATTGCACCAATACACTGATAATATAAGAGAAGTGGGGTGGAAAGACATGCAGAAGAAAGTGTTGGGGGTAAGAGAAAAATAGAGAGGTCTAAGATTGCACCACAGAGCAAGGAAAGGCCTGTCCTGCTTCACTCCTCTCATTTTTATGACCAGAAAACCACAGTAAACAAACAAGAAGCACATAAACTATTCCGCTAGTAACATCTCTGCTGTGCCAAACCAGTGGTTTAAAGCAGTCATGCCAAGTAATTCACATGCATGGGAGCAGTTTTTTAAGCACATTGCAAGTAGTAGTCAATATAGCAACTGCATACAGAAATGCTGATGACTCCTGCATTTCAAACTTCCTCATCACTTCCTCTTTATCCTCCATTCATGAATATAAATAAATTTCCTCTCATTTCTCAATACTTTTTCAAAACTCTTAACACCATTCTCATTACCAGCTTTCAGCTCGGTACAGGTAGCATTATAAAATGTTTTCTTTTGTAAAATTTATTTACAAAAGATTGACAGCTCTCTATTGTTTAGACTTTAATGTTTACATGACAGTGTAAACATGACGGGTCGTTTGAGATAAAGATGCCAATTAAACCTAGTACTAGACACAATTTTTAAATACATAGGCCGATCCTTGATTGGCTGAATAACTGGCACGAATAGAGTGACCACCTGTCCCGCTTTACATTGTACCATATAGCAATTTTACCCTTCGTCCCGCCTCACGCAAATTCAGCATCTGTTCCGCTTTTTCATTCGACCCTGCCTTATAAATAAACAGATATGTCCATAGGTGTACTGTTAACTTATGTCCAATAGTTCAAAGGAGAGCAATAAAAGCATTAGTCGATAGGCTCAGTCGTACGACAGTCAAACTGTTGACTGGTGCTCAAACGCCTCCTCAACGTTGTCAACAATCTCAAATTGGTGTTCAGTCAGGTTAAGCAGCCATGGCCAGTGTGGCCACGAAAAAGAGAAGATGCACTTTTAATAGCGAATGGACCGCAACATACTCTTGGTTAAGACCTGTAGATGGCGAAGCAGAGAGAGCTTTTTGCATTTTATGCAAAATAAGTTTTTCTGTGGGACATGGTGGAGAATACGACGTTAAGCGACATGGTGCATGTGAGTACCACAGAAACAAAAACATGCAAATCAATGCAATCGTTTTACAATAAACCATTTTACAATGACCCACAGGCTGACAAAGTTTGGGCAGCAGAAGTGACGAGCATTTATCATGCCGTACATCACACACATTCATATCGCTGTACCGACTCAGTAACAAGTTAGCCCCAGTCATTTTTCCAGATTCTGAAATAGCTAAGAAAAAATCTTCACAGAAAAGAATCTTTTTCACAGAAAAAAATCTTGTGGGTTTACTTTAAAACCACATGAGGAAATGATGACTGAATTGTATTTTTGGGCAGAGCAACCTTATATTGTTCAAATGTTGCATATTGGCTTCAGCAGTGGATTATGATCTTTGACAACAGTAAATAACATGAGTTTTGTATAGAAATGTATTGAACTCAAAGTATGAGCCTAAAATGTCACCCTATGTGTGCATATAATATAATAATAATATAAGAGATATAATGCATCCAATATGTCTGAGGTACTGCGTTTTCAAATTTTATTACCATGAACAAAGCAAAACAAAACACAGACATGAGAGTTTTGTACCTTCAAAAAGAAAATCTTATTATATTTTTTTTTTTTGGAAGTCAGAGGGCCAATACTTAATCATTCAAGAACAATTTTGGGGAGGAAATCATGGCCTGCAGCTACATTTGTGAAGGCATTCTCTGTGACATGTCGTTCATGTGAGAAAGTCCCTCTCCCGCAGTTATTTTCATAACAGTGTCCATATGGTTGGACTTTGGACTTCAAACAGACCTTTGTCCTTGACACATCTCAAAACCTCAGTGTATCACCCAGGGTAGGTAATTGAGAACAGGGCAATACACAAAGAAAAGCATGCATATGCAAACATTCTCACCAACCACATCTTTCAGGTCACAGGGTCAGGCGTCCCTCCTTCCTGAAAAAATCGTAAATAATTTTCTCATCAACATATTTCCGGATGTTATAATTCATTATTGCATTAAGAAGCCCCCCATTTCTTGATGCTACAGTAATATTTAAACAAAACTACAAAAAAATTACAGTTACAGTTAAATTACAGTTTTTCTCAATAGCTTTGAGCTTTTTTTTTTTTCTAAACAATAAGTTCAGCTCTCTAAACTATTAGCTTCTTGTTCACATCAGATTGGAATTTCTCATTTATTTGAGCCAATTGCAAATGCTTTGGCACATGTGTGCAAACAGTAAGAACAATGGTCTGCAGTTTGCACAACAACTAATTGCACATGGCTTGTTGATCAAAACTGATGAGTCACTTCTCACTTAAAGAGCCACACAGATGGGAAATCAAAAATTACCTGTATTACAGTGTATGATGTAGCTGTCCATCAGTGTAAACAATGTGCAAAGTAATTAAACCAAAAAGTACACGATTTATAAAGTTATTGGCTTCTAAAGTAAGGAGTTGACTCTGAATCGCTGAAACGAGTCGTTATAGATTTCAAATCTTTTGCCCATCTCTATGTACGTCACTAGGAACACTTTGCATAATAATCTCCGCCTACAGTCTTGGGAGAAACGGAACTCTGACCTGCCCCACCCCCCCACACAGACGCTCTGGTTGGTGTGAACAGATAGATCGATGGATAGATGGACAGACGGATGGAAGGACAGATGGACAGAAGGAGAGACAGAAGGACATACAGACAGATGGATAGATGGACAGACAGATGGAAAGATGGACATATGGACAGAAGGAAAGAAACACAGATGGATAGATGGACAAACAGATGGAAGGACAGACAGATGGATGGATGGATAGATATACAGATGGATGGAATGACAAACAGAAGGACAGATAGACAGGTGGATAGATAAACAGATAGATGGACAAAGTGTGCATATAACAGAACCCAGAGACACAAGTTGTGATATTAGAAGGACATCTTGTTACCTCCCCCAAAGCATATTTGAGGCCCTGCCAAAATATGACCCATTACCTGAGCTAATGGAAGCCGTGCTCCTAAAGGAGGATCACAAGGAGAAAACGTACTCACAGACACACACAAATGAACACAATACACATGCACTAAAACACTATGTATTGCTACCATGTTTGTTTTGTGAAAACCTCTTGGCATATAGAGTAAGCTGGAACGGATCTGTCTCATGGTTCCCTTAGGTGTGTGTGTGTGTGTCTGTGTGGAATCTATAAGGGTGAAGAAGATAATGGTCTGATCTCGTGTTTCACTAATGGCCTCCACAGAAGGAAAATATGTTTCTTAAGAAGAAAAAAACAAAACATCCATTGGTTTATAATGTATACTTACACACATAAGTCATATAAATATTTGTAGATTATTCACATCTTTAAATGATCTCAGCTGGTTCTTCAACTTTGAGCACTTTAATGTCCTGCTGAAGATTTTTATTATCATTTTATGTCCCTACAAAGTAAACTCTCCTCTTTTCTGAGCTATTTATTAGGGTCCAAATTAAACCAAATGCTCTGCTACAAAAGGTAGTGGTTCTTCTTTTGTCTACATAGACAACTTGTAATATTACATATAAAAAGTTTTGTTGAAAGCATTGTTTATAGCTTCTCTATACATTTACTTTTTAGATCTGCCATCTCTTTACCTTTACCCTATCTGCCTTAAGGCTAAGTTGACTCCAGTGGACTAACTCTCATCTGGTTTCTATTTTCCCTGCATTGTCTAATGAAACCTGATCGTTTAAAAAAATCTAGCTATGAGCCCATCAATAAATCCCATATTCTCCCTTTGAAGTTGCCTGGGCTGTGGAAAGTGGTAAGATGTCATGTGTTAAAATGATGGCATTATTCCTTTAAAACGAATCTACTCTGCTTGACATGGGATGGTTTGAGTGCATGTATGCTTTATTTATCTTGACAACTGGCAGGCTACGCCTTTTTCAGGTTTGCCCAAATGTCAAGCCCTTTTTGCATCTTGTTAAAAAAATAATTCCTATTAATGTCTCAGAGCTGTGGGCCAGGCTCTGTTTCCTCAAGGGGAGCGGAGCTTCAATGCCGCTACCGCAATCTAAGGTTCGTCCTGGCGGCTGACAAGCGAGGAGTAATTCCGGCCTAATTCATGGATGGTTTTGAGGATCCCTCAGGGAATCAACCTTTGGGGGCCCACCGCTCCAGATCCACTCTGATCCAGTTGAGTGGCCAAAGGAATGCGCTGGGCCCTCGTCAAAGAGCGTACCAGCTGTATCCTTTGGTGCTACTCCCAATGACCAGATGTCGATCGCTGCACTGGAGGGAGAGCTCTCTGAGGAAGATTCGGCTGTGCTGCCGCCTCCGGGATGGTGGCAATGCCTGAATCAGATCCACAGATGTCTACTATGCTTTCTTGGGCCACCAAGAAGGGAGGGCTTGAGTTAAAAAATCCACCGTGACCCGAGCATTCAAGGTTGGACGATTGGATTCTCAGGGTGGCTGGGGCTGGTTCTCAGCATGGCACCTCGGTACCTTTCTTCCCAGAAGTGCATGAGGAGCTCACCAGGTTGTGGATGGCACCTCTTACTGCCAGAAATCAGCCTGATGGTTCCTCCTCCCTCACCACCCTCAACGGTGGTGCAGAGAGGGGGTATACAAGGGTCCCCCCAGTGGAGCAGTCGGTTACGATACAGTTGTGCCCTAATACCATGCCTCCCCTCCCGGGTCTGTATTTACTCATCTGGCCTGTCTGGCGATGCTTATTTGGCCTGTGAAGAAGCTGCCTCTGCCTTACGTGCTAAGCCATTACTGTAGGTATACCAGGCCAAGGCACTGAAGAAACTGCATGCGGGTGGTCATGATCCAGAAGTTCTGAAAGAGCTTCAAACTGCCAATGACCTCGCACTCACAATGGCCGCCGGCCACAGCGGCCCAGCCTGCTCATCACAGAGGGTTGCCCCCTGTATCCGCTCCTGCTCCCATGTTACATCCGCAGCACCCTTCAGCAAGTGGCACTGTGGAGCTGGGCATAGGCAGGCTGCCCCACCCATCCAGGCCTCCGTCAAACCTGGCGGTGAGTGGAAGAGCAAGAGGCCCTGGAATGGGCAACCCCTAAAGAGAGGAAGTTGCTTTTTGGGGGATGGTGAAGGCACCTCTCCCTCCCACGGAGGAGGGCCGGATGGAGAATATGGAGGGCATGGAGAGTTGCGTACGGCCCATCACCAGAACTCACTCATCCTCCTCCTTCACCAGATGGCAGCAGCGGACTGTTCTAGAGCGTCAACAAATGCCCAGAGATCACAGTCCTACTGGCAAAGGATGTGATAGAGCTGGTCCCTCTATCACAGGTTGGGGCTTTACAGCCCTTACTTCATTATACCCAAAAACAGGTGGTGGGTTATGTCCAATTTTGGATCTGTGAGTTTTGAAACAGGCCCTTCATTGGCTACCATTCAAGATGTTGACACAGAAACGCATCATTGAGTGCATCCGTCCCCGATATTGGTTTGCAGTGATCGACTTGAAGGATGTGTACTTTCATGCGTTGATCATTCCGTGCCACAAACCATTTCTGAGGTTTGCGTTCAAAGGATGGGCATATCAGTACAAGGTCCTGTCCTTCGTGTTGTCCCTGTCCCCTGTGTCTTCACGGAAGTCTCAGAGGCGGCAGTCTCTTGTTCCCCTCAGAGTGCAAGCTGTTAGCATCCTCAACTATATAGATGATTGGCTTATACTAGCACAGTCACGGGATCAGTTGTGCGACCACAGGGATCTGATGCCCCAGCACAGTTTTAGAACCGATCTCCAGGCATGCTGTGGTTTACCCGGATGCCTCCACCACCGGCTGTGGGGCCACATACAACAGGCATGCAGTCTCAGGGGTTTTGACGGGCACACAGCTGTATTGAAGTTGTTATCAGTGTGTCTTGCCTTGAACCATCTTAAAGGGCAAGGCACAAGGTGGTCCGAAAGGACAACACAGTGACCATTGTGTACATCAACTGACAAGGTGGTCTGCACTCCCGTCACATGTCGCAACTTACCCGCCACCTCCTCCTTTGGAGTCGAAATGTTTCTGAGGTCCCTTCGTGCTGTTCACATTCCGGGACACCTCAACTATACAGCTGATGAGCTGTCTCCCAGGAGAATGGCGACTCGATCCCCAGACGGTCCAGTTGATTTGATTTGGGACATTCCAGAGCCAGTCAGGTAGACCTGATTGCTTCTCCAGAGACCTATTATATTACTGCCAGTTGTTCTCCCTGACCAAGGGAACACTCTGCATGGACATACTGGCACACAGCTGGCTGCAGGGCCTACGCAAATATGCGTTTCCCCAAGTGAGCCTTCAACACAGACACTGTGCAAAGTCCTGGAGAACAAGTAGCAAGTCTTGCTAGTGGCGCCATATTGGCTCACTCAGACACGGTTCCCCAAACTCACTGAGAAGACCTCTGGAGAGGGTCTAGGGCCAGGAGGTTGAATCCATCCCTGGGCCACTCTATACCCTCTTGGGACCTGTCTCTGGTGGTAAAATCACTGCAGCAGGGCCCTTTCGAACCTTTGCATTCAGATGAGCTAAAGTTTATTTAATTGTAAACTCTGCTCCTGCTTGCACTGGCCTCCATCAAGAGGGTAGGGGACCTGCATGATTCGTGCCTAGAGTTTGGGCCGGCTGACTCCCGGGTAATCCTGAGGCCCCAGTCCAGCTACATTCCCAAGGTTCCCACCCTTCAAAGACCAAGTGGTGAACCTGCAAGCACTGCCCCTGGAGGAGGCAGACCCTGCCCTGGCTTTGCTCTGTTCTGTCTGAGCATTAAGATGCTACATAGGATGGCTAGAAATGTAGATGGCTACGTAGAAAGCTTCAGGACCTCAGACCAGCTCTTCATCTGTTACGGAGGCTGGAAGAAGGGGAATACCATCTCTAAGCAGAAGATGGCCCACTGGATTGTGGATGCCATTGCCCTGGCTTATCAGGCACACGGTGTGCCCAACCCATTCAGGTTGCGAGCTCAATCAACTAGAAGTTGCATCCTCCTGGGCGCTGCCTCATGGTGCCTTGCTGACAGATATTTGTAGCGCTGTGGGCTGGGCGACCCCCAACACATTCGCTAGATTCTATAGCCTTCGTGTGAAGCCAGTATCCTCCTGTGTTCTCACCTCAAACGGGTAGTGGCACTGAGAGGCCCCGGTTAGTGTCAGCTTGCTAAAACTGCTCCAGTGTGTCCATACTGTAGACCCTGTTGAGATCCTCTATCACCTTCGCCAGGCCTTCACAATGAATCCGTGAGAACTGTGGAAGGCTAGGTTCCATATTGTAACCTAAATGGTACTCATGTGTGTTAGTCCACAGTATAGCCTTATAGCCCGTATTTCCCTTACAGACTTCTGCCTTTCCAAGAGGGTTACAATGACCTCCGATTTCTCCATATACACCTAAAGGGATGCTATATGTGTATTTGCTTCTGAAAACTCCTTCGGGAAGGATGGGGTTTCCGCAGCATCCCTGTTCCCAGTGGAATGGGTAAGTTTTCCCAGTGTTATCCAATCTCACTCAGTGAGGTAGAGCTTTGACATTGGTGAGTGCAACTACACCAAATAGGGGTGCAGGCAGCTCGCTCAGGGCACTGCAAAGGGCAGCACCCATGGTACTTTAGTAGGAATCCCAATTCGTCGGTCACCGACGTGGCGTTGCCAGTGACAGACTGAAAGGGAATGTCTCAGTTACCTATGGTAACCCTCGTTCCTTGAAGGAGGGAATGGAGACATTACGTCCCGTCGTCACAGCTGCTGTACGACCACTGAGCAGCCTAGTCACCGGCTCGACTCCTCAGCAAAAACCTGGTATGCATTGCACCTGCTGCCTTATTATACTCACGCTGTCACCAGCAGCAGCTATATACAATAATTGCATGCCAATGTGCATTGGCTCATTTAGTTTACACTCGAAGTAGATTGGTCTATCCAAAATCGTCGTTCACCGACATGTAGTCTAAATTCCCTCCTTCAGGGAACAATACCATATGGAACCGTGATGTTTGTTGACATTGTTCTATAATGCTAAAATGTAAATATATTAGAATGGAACAAGGGGGGAAAATGAAATATTATTGGAACATCCTGAAGGAACATTTCATTGAAAAACATTGGCAATAACATACACTAACATACACTATACACTTTTAACAGGGGAAAATATGGTGTGGCAACACATAAGCTGAACAACTGAAAGTGGAACTGAAAATCCTGTATATCTTACCACAGAGGGTTAAATGTAAGTATACTTACAATCCAAATACTCTCTGTGTGCTTCTCAAATGCATGTGAATTTGTGCATTCAAATAAATAAGTAATTTGTAACTTTGTGAACCATGTAATGTAAATGTAATGCACAGCAGAAGGTGATATTGCTCCGTGGGACGGTTTTGAATTTCTTCATGAAGTGTACTTACTCAGAATAAGCCCTAAAAACACACAAAAAAACAGTCCCTCTCCGCACGGCAAAAAGGGAAGTGTTAAGGCGCTGGCTGTGGCATCCATTACAAAAGAGTGGATTTCACAATCAAAGCTCTGTATTGTTCTTAAGGATTGAGACTGAGCCATTTTAAGGTCATATGCACTGAAGTTTTACATTCCCAAACACTACCTTTCAGCCAAACCACTTTTTCATCCTGTGTATAACAACCTAACAACCTTAAGGTGACACCGTGGTTGCAGACATGCTGTGGGGAACTGTCGAACACTGTATGTCTCTGAAAGGATGAATGATATTGGATAACAGAAAAGACTCAAGCATTTGATGGATGATCTATCATTTTGTACGTGTGCCATGTTGCAGAAGATTGTGAGGAGTAATTTAAGCAGATACAGTTCTGGGAAGCCAGCAGGCAGCTGACTGAAATGGAATCTGGAGTACGGGAATGTTGCTGAGCAGCGGCATGGAGATTGAGTTACACATGACTGGTGTTACTTTTCTGCAGTGCCAGCTGGTCTGGTGTGCATCGGGTAAGCCTTACGTTACATTGTTAGAATGCAATCACTGCTTGAGGTTAGTGGTTATGTTCAAACATTTTTTTTCAGGGTATGCCGCATCTCTTGCACCCTGTGAATTTGGAATAGCAGAAAACTGTCTTAAGATACCTGAAATGAAGCACTTGGCTGGCAGAAATTCAAAATGCTCAAAAATATGATTCGCTTTTCCTTCTGGATTAATTTAGTGAGCTCCTGATCCAGAATTTGTTTCTACATGCTTATAATTGACTGATGCATACTGTCCAGTAATCTATCATAAAGATATCATGCATTTTAGTATTATTATTATTATTATTGTAATGCACAGTTCTTTTTCTTTCTTTCTTTTTTTAAGCAATAATATGGTTTACAAAGAGTTACTTACACTGAAAGTGAATGAGACCAATCAGAAAATTACGGAGCCCCGCACTTTTTTCTTGCATGTCATGTACAGGGCTCTGCAGAAAATGGTAAAATACTCAGTTATTATATAGCCACATGATTTCAGTGTGAAAAACTGTTCTTTTATATCTAAAGTTATACCCATTTTGTATTTGTATCTAAAGTTATATCCATACATCCTTGACACTATATTGCTTAAAACCTTGAAGTTAAACAATGTTAAAAATGCAGACTTTACAGTTCAAAAAAATGAATGATTAAAATTTTTTTACATTCTCCAAAAATGACTTGCTGTGAGTGCCTCATTCCTTATTTTTTTTATTTTTATTTTTTATTTTTTTTTTACAATTCAATTTGTAAAGATTGTAGTTTGGGCTTTGATTATAATGCAGTGGTTGCCTCTAATTTTAAATGGCTACAGATTTTTTTCAAGGCCAGTTCAGTCTGTAATAGAGCAAATAAACAACTTGTTTGTGTACTCTTTCATTCTTTTTTGTCTCTTGCTTTAAGAAAATAATAATAATAATGATCTGGAATCGTCCATGAAAAATCATGATCATGCATCTCTAGCTTTTGTAGATAGCCTACTAGTTAGTTTCCTCAAACAGTAATAATTTTGACCATTAACAGCAAGTCAAGAGCGAGTGAGTACCATGGTCTACTTAAACTGGTATTCACAGTGGGTATACACACACATAAACACACACACAGTGTTAGTGTGCAACTGGTATTGCCTACATTATGGGGTCAAAATGTGGGTGTATATTTTGAACAGCAGTGTATATATATTCATCATCATATTCATCAGAATCATATTTTTGTTAGCTGGGTATTGTGTGTTTTAAAAGGGCTTACATTTCAATCATAGTTACTCAGACATTTCCATGAATATCAATGTTAAATGAGCTAAATACCTGCTCCTATTGTCTTTTCCACTGGGTTTCCCAAGCTCTGTGCAGAATGACTGAAAGAAGCCATCAAGCTGCCTAATTAGAGGGTATAGCCAGTTGCCTCAAAGGGCTCACACCCAACTATTTGACTGTATCATCATCTGAGGGAAAGCTGCCTCTGAGGAATGGCCCATCTGTTAAAGACTGTGGCCTGAGGGTCTGGCTGAAAGAAGAAGCTTTGAAAAGCCATGGATCGATGGCTTCATCTCAGAATGGCAGAGAGCCATGTAGAGACCATGAACAACATCATCCCACCTTTATATGAGCGAAGGTTAATGCTGGACCATATGTCACAGTGACATGGTTGAAAGTGCTGACTGATGTCCAAATGAATTCTGGTTGTGCACATGCATTTTGTGATGAGGAAGCTCAGAGAAGTTTATAATTAAAAAAATGCTAATAATTGCTTTTTACACAATTTGCAGGGCTAGGCTTGTAAATCAAGTCATTGTATAATGTTAAATGATGCTTCTATTCATGTCCAAGCATGGTGCAGTAAGCTCTGTAACACATTTTCCTGGATCGTTTTATATCACATCATGCACCGCTGAGTAAAATTAGGATTTACTTGCAACATCAAAACCTCCCTCTTGGTAAATTAAGGTTTCCAGCATACATAGTTTTATGAGATTTCTGCTGGCTCTGCAACACAGGGAACTCTTTTAATATGGCCTGAACATATACAATATATATGCTGTAGAAAAAAAAATCTCTTTGATTTAAACTGGAAGCAGATGTCAATGTCAATGCCTTCCTATAAGGTGAAGTAGATCTATTAAATGAAAATAAGTTGGCACAATTTTTGCTGAGAGTCACATAATTAAAATTTGAGGCTATAATGCCTCACAAAAAGGCTAAGCCTCAACTTAAAAAACAGTGCCTTCAGCATGAGCCAACCATAATGAACGAAACTAGATGCAACAGCTTTTCTTCTTCTGTTTTTATTTTTGTATTTTTTTCTTAGAAATGGTACTAAATTAGCACTGAAACTAACGGTCCTCGTTAATAACTTTTTCCTGCTTGGATGGATTGATCTCATCAACAGGCAGAAGACAGGAGATTAATGGAGCAAGTTTGCTTACTCAATTACGAGAAATGCATTTGTGAAGCAAACTGCAAATGACTCTAATCTGAGGAACTCTAACTACCTCACGAGGTCAGTAATTGGGTCTCTCTTTCTTTTTTTCTTTTTTTTTCTATCTCTCTCTCTCTCCTATCTGCCCCTCCAGCAGGCCTGGACATGTACTGAAGCTCTTTGAAATGCATCCTCCTTCAGGCCAGCCAAAAACATGCTTTCTCAGAAACCAAATGCTCTTTCTCACTCTCAGAATCATTTGGGAATTGGAAGATCTGCACAGTTCAAGATGAAATCTGGGTTCTTGATGCTATTCGCTCATCATTAATGGCCGTTATTGCTCTTACATCTATTGCTCAACATCTATGGAACTAACTTACTTTTCTATCTTTTAAAAGATTCAAATTCTCATACTGTTCAAAGAGAATAAATAACTGTGAACATAAATACTAACCTCTTTGCACATTACATTCGTATTTCAGTAGATCATTAAATATTCAGAATACTATCGTACTTGTAATCCAAACTAATAATCTAAACTGAATGTTTTGAGATTATGAGCACCGTTTTATGTGAGATCATGGTAGATCAGAGTCAAGATATCCGTTTTCCACTTTAATTAAGGTTGTCATTGACATCAGAAAGCAGTTTCAACCCCATAAGGATAAAAACAAAGACATCAAACCCAAAAATGCCACAACATGACCTAACAAGTGAGACAAGAACCTTGAGAATGCAGTTTAGCTGAAGGGTACAACTGCGGATATGTATATCTACTATGTTGATTAGTGATTTGTTTTATCAAAGCCACACTCACATACATACACATACTTAATTAGTCACAAATAAGATGATGCCTTTGTTGAGTCCTTATCGTGTCTGAACACTTACAACTGCAGGTAGTTCATCAATCAGTCCTGCTATAATGTGAGCTTTTTGACATGCGTGTTAAAGGGAGAATTTTTTTGGATGCGTGTATCAGTTTGCTTTCGCTTTTGTTCCCCATTATACAGGAAACATATAGTACATTACTGGCAATTTTCCCGACAGCTGCATAGAAAAATCCAGCATGAGTTTTCTGCGACTTGTGGGAGCCATGCTGCACTCACAATTTTTCCCAGCAACCCCTTCTGACACCGCCACCAATTCCTAATCCCCTCAAAGTTCCCAGCCAAAGCAGAGGGAAGAAGGGGAGGAGACAGTGAGAACGTTAACGGGGTCATCTGATGAAGATGATATGATTCTTAAGGGTCTTAATGAAAAGTCTGTAATATAGTTTGGTTAAAATGTCTCAATGGTAGTGTAAAATGTTTTTTTTTTACCCCATCAAAAAAAGCTCTTTTAAGAGCAGGCCATTTTGTAGCGTTTTCCTTTAAATGTTAATGAGCTCTTCTGACCCCGCCCCTCTCTTCTTAGCTGCTCTCTGATGAACTGTTTACTTTAGCTGCATTCATCGTGAAACTTGCTAATTAGCACATTATTAAGAATTTCGTCTTGTAAAGATTCTTTAAATAACCTTATACCCATTTTTTCTGTTGGTGAAGCTGGACCGCGAATGATTCACATGAACATAGACACATTTAGGCAGATTGGAGCACATTCACTTCACAAAAAAAGGTAATCCACTGTGTCTTTAGTAGCTCAGATGTTGGGGGTAAATGACGACTGCTATATTCATTACTGCATCCAACAACAGAGCACCTCAATCGCTTAGGAGTCTTTCTTGTCTAAATATGCTCCGGCAGTGAAATAATGGCGGACTGATGACAGCTCACTCAGGGCGGGTCTTATGTAAGACGCCAGCCCAGTCTGTGCTGAAATGCTACGGTCAATCAAACTATCATGGGCGGGGCCTGCCTGTGTGATGTCACAAAGACAAGCATCTGAGATCAGCTCAATTTGAGAAAGGGTTAAAGATTTATTAGAAAAAAAAAAGCACTGAGTAAATTTGTATCATTTTAGGGTGGTTGTGTAAACACACTTCCAACACACATTTCAGTTCAAACAACTTGTAAAAGTGTATGTATCATCCTATGACCATAACATATAATCATGTTGTAAAAGAAATGTTAGTACACACCATTGGTGCCATTTGAAGAGGGCAGGTGAAGTGTTTGGCAGATACCTCACTCTGTTAGCTGGAGAGATAACACTGTGAAGTGGTTTAGAGGTGCTAATTAGGGTTGATTATAGAGGTAAATTTCCATGTCATTATCAAAAAGAATACATACTGGATGGCTTTGGATCAATTCATTTGTATAAATTTTATATAATTCTACTTGATCCTTTCTAACAACAAAAATACATATTTATGTACTTTTACCTATATTTTATTTATGTTATAATATTTATCTTATGTTTTATATTGTTTTTTATTTAATGCAAATGCTAATGCAATTTTCCATGCATGAAACATAGCACTTGTTCAGTTTTTTTATGTTAATGTCACTGTTTTTTGAAGGTAATGGAGTTCCACGCCTAGAAATACGTTGTAATTCCATGGCTTCATCCAGCAAAACAAAGGTACTCTTTCTCTCCATACACCCTCCTATGCTCCCCACCTCTGTGACTACACTGGTCTGTCTGAAGACTTGACAGACTATATATTAAACTGTCAAAACTCAATCTTTTGTGACAAGCTCTGGTATGAGTCACTGCCCTTCGCAGCTGTGAGAAAATAAAATCTCTTTCTTTCTTGCGCCGGCCATACTTTAACCTCTGGCCAGAGAAGATGAAGTCATATCCATGGGCTGAATTTGTCAGCTTGCCACTTTATCTTTTTTGATCTCAGGGCTCATTTTGTCATTAATGTCCATGATGTTTCCAGATGTCACAGTATAATTTGTCCATCGTGTTAAGACTGCTGCATTTGTTCATTGTTTTACTCAAATAAAGTCAACCAAGTGACTGTAAATAAATAAAAGAAAAACATTTCATACAGTTTTTTTTAATGATAATTTGTTTTATAAATTTCAGGTAGAGCTGTTAAAAAAAGACAAGAAAAGAAAGGATGAACTGTTTTCTTTTTTAATAAAAGGTGCCTTACAATAAATAAAACAACTTTTTTATGTATATATACAGATTTTATGTTTATAATTTTTATTTAATAATATTTCATAATCCTCCATAAAAACAAATATTTTATAGTTTCATGAAACTCGAACTGTAAAAATTGGTCTTTTTAAAACTATTACAGTATCTATTAATCTGTTAGTATTATTCCATCATTATTACTGTTTCTGCTTTTTGATTGGCTCACCTGTAAATCTAATTTGTACTTTATAGTTTATGTATCCACAGAGTGTAGTTCAACTAACACGTTGCCCAAGAGAATTTCCTTAAGGAGTGCAAAAGTGAAGCTTAAAATAATCATTACCACAAAGCAAATAAGATTATGGTTGCAAATGCTGGGCCTTTCATATCTCTCAGCAACAGGCTTGTCCAAGGACTGTAATGGTGCAGAGAGACGACTTCTGTTATGACTGGCAAAGCACCTAAATAAACCATGATGACAAGACTAAGAGCTGCACAAATAAAGGATTAGGTGAAAGATTAAAGGAAAGGAAAATGGATTGTCATTTATCTTGAATGAAATGTGTGCTACTGTGTACAGTCAAGGGATGTAGTGACAAAGATCTACTCTTTGTGGCTGTCATGTGATTGTATTTTATGTTGATAATCATTAAGCAGTGAGTATGCAGTGAGTATAGTGTGGATTTTGCTCACACAAGCATATTTTGTTGGTAAATGTTTATATCATTCCAGGTAACTGTTAATGAAATTAATTAAATCAGTCTATTTAGTTAAATCAGTCTGTAAACTACATATAAGTCTAAATATTGAACAATGATATTTTAGAGAATATTCAGTCTTATATACACTGTTAAAAATCGCTGTAAAAAAACGGCCAAATTTTGACAGTAACATACTGTTTTTCATTAAAACGGTGCATTCTGGGTAATATTCATCATTTTCGAGAAGGTAGCCTGCTGCTATATATCGTAAATTAACAACGTTCAAAGGCGACACTCAGCGGCTGTGTTTCAAATCACACCCTACACCCTCATTCACTATTCCTCACATGAGTTTACTAATATAGTCCACCTGACAGAGAGAATGAACACTAATAAGTGAATTGAACTACATGAACTACAACTGACTTCAGCCACAGCTTTAAACAATCAACAAACAGCTTTACCAACTTCACTCATTACTAACCAGACTGACTTTATTTCTATCAGATCAGAGATCGAAAGATCTTACTGAGAATTACAGAGATTTAGATGATAATGCTACTGTTTCGTTTGACATCACCATTGTGGAGATCAGTGTTTCCTTTAGTTGGGCTACTGACCCTTGTCTTTTGAATTTTGTTTCTTTGCTGTATTTGTATCTTTATGATACATTTGTTACAGCAGTATTAACTTTGATAGTCAAATAATTATGGCTGTTTCTGTCAGGCATGATCTACTAGACTGACTTAAAGTGTTGCTATAGTAATCAAATATTAGTTTGGTGTTGAGTGAATAACACAATTATTTTTGTTTCTTCAGTTTTGTAAGATTGAAAAGTAGTGTGATAACCAGTATTTATGGATTTAACGACTAGTTTTAGTTAAAAAGTATTTCGGGCAGCAGTCCCCACAACACTCAAAGAGAGAAATCAACAATCAGCATATGAATCTCAACAATGGTGACAATCAAAAGGTTCATGATGCAATGCATGCTGGGTACCAGCACAGGATAAAACTCATCCATGATTCCCAGCATGCATTGCAGCATGAATAAATTATGCCCCTGAATTGTTCACTTATTTTCTTGAATTCTTATGTGCTTATAATTTTGCATTTGTTTTAAGTTTTAGTAGCATGTGTTGTGATGTTCAGAACTGATCTGTTCATTTATTTTGTGGATTGTCACCATTGTTGTGATTCATACGCTGATTCTTGATGTTTCTGTCTAAATTTCAGCAAAGGTTTTTTTTTTTTTTATTATGAGTGAAATTTCCTTAACAGTCTTTCATGACGTATGGCTCAATAGTGTATCTTCTTATGCTATAGTATCAGTAAGAGAAGAGACACTGGATTAGTTCAGAGATAATAGTGTTTGTTCTTGTCAATCTATAAACAACAATACCAGATTTTTTTTTTTTTTTCTTCTGTGGACATTTGTTTTGTTTTGATTTCCAAAGGCGCATTGTTATAAAAAAAACAAACACCTAAACCTATTTAACTCTCAATAAGATCTTCTGTAGACATCTGACAGAAATAAAGGCAGTCTGGTTAGTAATGTGAATCTGGTAAAGCTGTTTTAGTAGTTGTTTAATCAGATTGAGAGATTTGATGTATTCTTTTATTCAGTTGATTTCACACACAAGGCTGTGGTTGAAGTAATTTGTAGTTCTTGTGTTTCTCTTTCCTTCAGTGATTCTGCAGGTGTTTATACTAATGCTCAATCATCAATTAATCACCGAATTATCTCATTAACTTCACTAATTTAGTGTTACTCAAACACTCTGTAGTGTGCACACATTATAAGTGTTCATTTAAAACTGAGGATTTTGGTGTGGGATTTAAAGGGTTAAAGATTTAAGATGAAGAAAAAACAGCATGTAACATAATTTAACGGTAATAAACTGTAATTAATTTACAGGAAACAAACTGTAGAAAAACAGTTATTTACTGGCACCCCTGCTGCCAGTAAATAACTGTTTTTCTACTGTTTCTTGCCGTAAATTAATGGTTGCCAGCAAAAGAAAGTGTTTTTCTACAGTTTTTTGCCGTCAAGTCAAGGAAAAACAGTAATATACTGTAAAATGTAAACGTCAGATTTACCAAATGAAAAATAAGTTAATTTAACTAAAATATTTGTGAACATCCATAGAAAAAAAATTAGGCAAAGTCATACACTGATAATGAGAGTAAATACTGAACTTGACTGTATTAATGTGTATTTGCACAAGATAAATCGTTTAGTTTAATGTAGTTTTGTTGTTCACCATTGTGCTGGAGAGTAGAGCCTGTGCTTCAGTCAATGATGAGCTACAAATTCTGGTCTTCTGCTGCTTTATATAAAGGCAGTAAATGTGGAGTCGCTGATACAGTGATGATCTCTGTGTTGAGTATTTCAGCACATACATGTGTGCTATAGCTGACAATGAGCTGCAGTGATTTGAGTAAAAGTCATGTATTTAGTTACTTTATTACTGCACATTAAGTGTTTGCATCTTTATATTAAGAACTATTCCTTCTCAGTGAAATCAAATGAAATAAGATCATAGTACTAACATCGTAGGAATGCTAGTTTTTAAACTCGAACTGTTTGAAGCAGTGGGAGTGGAGTTAATTTCTATGGTAGAATTTACGGTAAAATACTGTAAAAAAAAAAAATAAGAGTGATAAATTAATGGTTGAGAGCTGTAAATTAACAGTACTTTACTGGAACCCCTGCTGCCAGTAAATTACTGTTATTTAACGGCACAATTTTTTACAGTGTAGTTCTCTTGTTACGAAGACCCTGAGACTGTAATTATAGATAATTTTTCTTTAGTGACACACACACACACACACACACACACACACACACGAACAGATTTGATGCCCAAGAAACATTTCAATGTTTCAGAAATTATTATCAATGTTGAAATCAGTTGTGCTGCTTCATATTTTTGTGGAAACAATGCTAAATTTTTTTCAGGACTCAAAAAGCACAGCATGTATTTTTTATATTTGTAAATTAGCATTTTAGAACATAATAAATGTATTTACTCTCACAGTTTATTCTGCTCTTGTTACAAAGAAATGCATTCATTTCTTTCAAACAACAAACTCACCCCAAATTTTTGAACAGTATTGAATGTAAAGTTCCTCATTGAAGACATTTTGAGAGACATTATATGCCTTGATATGCCATGTCATCTGACAATCAACAGTTGGCATTAATATTTCACCAGGGACCCATGAGGATTTTCACCTAAAACCTTCTGTAAAACTTTAATGGTGGGTTGGGGTCCAAATGAACAGCAGAATTACTTTAACTTCTGATTCTGAGGCATCTGCTGACACACTGACAAACAGACAGAGCCACACTTCACTCATGTCGTGCCTAGCATCCCACTTCAGGACCTGGCTTTAGGACTTTAACTGTTGGCCATGGCGTGCACACTGAGAAATGAGACAGTGAGAACTGACGGCTCTGAGGCCAGACCCAGGGATGTGCTGTCACAGCCGCACAATGGAGCTCCGCTGGTGTAGCTCAGACATCAACAACACCCAGCTTCCTGCTGGAGGATTAGAAGGACCACGACTACAAAGAGGCATCTGACAAGAAAGCCTGTGTTAAATTGGGCATTAAATTTAACATTCGGTCACATGGTCACAAGTATTCAACGCGAGATCATGAAGAACAAACATTAGTGTTAAAAAAAAAAAAAGGTTGAGTGATTTTTTTTCTAGGTGCTTAGAATGGGATAATGCACCCGATACTAAACATTGCAGCACTTGGAGTGCTTCTTAGTCCATAGAAATCCCATTATAACCCTCTCAAAAGAACTGCATGGTCCTAATGAACCAAAAACGGAGGAATGCAGCATTCCCCAACGGTTCTTGTTTATTCTAAAACCGATTACGAAATTAATTTGGCCTCTTGCCCGTATCACAGAAGTCTAATTAATCCAGGATTCAAGACAGACATTTACTTGGATCCACCATTCGTGGACGATGGGGATTGTAATCAGCTTGTAAGCAAAGACTGGAATCTCTTCAAAAGGCTCTCCAATGCATATCGGTCACACTGAATATGGACACTGTGCCTCGTTAAAAAGAGACAGCAGGTGGGTTAAAGCTGCAAAACCTCTTAACCCAAAGAAGAAAAACTATCACCACACTTAAGGTTTCATCTGTGGTCACGCTGGTCAGCCTTACGTGCTTTCACTGGCCACTTGCATGAGAGTCCTGTTTTAGTTTTCTTTCGAGTCCTACTCCGCAACCACAGTATAATAACACCACAGAGGCCTGGCACAACGCTGCTGCTTCACTCCTCATGTCCAGTGTACTGCTACAGTCATCACTGATCAGAGACTGTGCAGGCGTATAATTATATACTCTACCAATCAAAAGTTTTAGATCTTTAAGAATTGATTTATTTTTCTTCAAAAGAAGTCTCTTATGCTCACCGAGGGTGCATTTATTTGATATAAAATACTAGCAATTTTTTTTATATATATTTTAATATGTATTCCTATGTTGGCCAAGCTGAATTTTCAGCAGTTTTCAGTGTCCCGTGATCCTTCAGAAATCATTCAAATGTTCTGATTTGTGGCTGCTGAAAGCAGGTGTGTACTATTATTTTATTCAGAAAAAAGACAAATCTTACTAACCCAAAACTTTTGAATGGTACTGTATAATAAACTCAATCCGAGCAGCTAAGTCTCTAGGACTCTCTATTCAAATTTTTTTAGACCTGCACTCTATTCATTAATTCATAAAAAAAACACCAGCTTAGTCTATCTATTTGTTTTCTTTTTATTTATACAATTAACAAAAGCAAAAAATGCCTCTACACTAGCTTGCTCTATTCTTTTTCTGTTCTCTGTTTTATTGTGATTTAAAACAGACTTGCTACATGTTCTGTGTTAAGCTAACTGAGACTTGTTATAGCACTTGCATATCATTGTTCTCTTGCTGATTTTGATTGCTTACATTGTCCTCATTTGTAAGAAGCTTTGGATAAAATGTCTAAATGACTATATGTAAATGTAATGAATTAAATAGGCTTTATATTTCAGATAAATTGTGTTCTTTTGAAACATTAAATAGGTAACAGTTATAAATGTTAATATTTCAAAGGATTTTATATATATATATATATATATATATATATATTCTTTTATTTTTTATTTTTTTATTTTTATTTTTTTTGTGTGTGTGAAGTAAATTTGGACTTATTTTAAAAACATAAAAATGTTTAAATAAATAAATAAAAAACCTTACCAACCCCAAAGTTTTGAACGATTGTGCATTTTAATATATACATTTAAAAGTTAATATATTTTATTAGAGCTTTGGTAATTTTTATTATATTGAACAAAATCTAATCTTGAAAAAAATTGACAGACCTGTGAAACTTTTCCAGGATATGTGGTTTGATGAATTATTATTGCTGAGTGCTTCATATCTTAGTAGCATACCCTCAAGACATAAAACAATTTGTCATGTGGCATGACATCAAAAACTAAACTCTTGAGAGGTAAAACAGTGCTCCCTTGAAACTGTTTGCTTGACAAGAATTTATTATATTTATTTTATTACAGCAGCTCAGCTTGTTTGGACTGTCACATTTGCTGACATGTTGTCATCCTTGAATGTGTTTATGTGTACAGAAGGAGGGAGAGGGTGTCAAGTTTTTCCTTGAACACTGTCTGGAACTGTGTTTGTGGTTTCTCTTTTTTTCTCCCAAATGTTCAAACCGCCCTTCATCTGTGCCCACACAGCTTTAAATGTCATTAATGGACTATGAGCTCAAATACTTTACTGTAAAACACACACATACTGTGCCTGTATCCTGAGGTCGCCAAAACAATGACCTAAGAGCCTGGTCTTTGCCACTGAATTGAGTGAGGTTTTTCTTTTTTTTTTTCAGTACAAGAGTCGTATTGAGGGTGTGAAGGGGTGTCATGTCACTATAACTGAAGGTGAAGGCACTGCTGAATTCACGCAGATTCTCATTGAAATGCAGCTCACCGCTGGGCTTTGACATGCTTTGACATGCATATAGGCAAAATTCCTCCCATCAACTCACCAGCATGAAAAATACATGCTCAGCTTTTTCTTTCTTTTTTTTTTTTGGTTGTGACATTAAATAGCAATAACCAGGTTTTTTTTTTGGTTGATGCATAAGAAAATAATCATATTATGAAATTATTATTATTATGAAGAAAAAAAATATGTTATACTCATATGAATATTATAATAATAAAATAACATAACAAAAAATATTTTATATTGCATTCATTTATTTACAGTTAGTTGGCTATTTAGTTAAATAATGATTAAAAAGGGTTGCCCTCTTTAAGAAATACCTGGACTTAAAACATGCTGATCTCTGACAGACAGACAGACAGACAGACAGATAAAGACTAATGCACCAAGTACATTTTTGGGATGAAGTTTGCTAGCTTTGGGCAATGTCTGTAATTTAGCAAAGGTTTGATTCATAGTTTCTTTGTCTGCACTTCACACATTACTAGAGGCAACTTCCGCCATCTCTGTGGTCTTCATAATTTAAGGTTGTTTTAATCAGTTGGACTGCATCCAGATCCCACACACTGTAAAAAGAGCAAATACAAATAATTTTAAGATGATGATGCATCTTGTAAAAAGGCAAGAACAGAGCAAGCTGCCTTTAAGGTAAATAATCCTGTGTGGTGGTTGCAGTGTGTGTGTGTGTGTGTGTGTGTGTGTGTGAGTATAGTGTAAACCATGCAGGTGTCATATGATACATTTGTGCTGAAATGTTTAAAGATCATTCTAAAATCAACAACTTAATAACTGATTAGAAAAACTATTTACACTGAGGTCACCCTAGACCAAAACAACAGGTCCAACTTGTTTAATGTTTCAGACAATCAAACAAGAGAGGAAATATAGTTATTGTAGTGTGGTTCATGATTGTGAACTAGTTTTAGTAAGTGTAGTTTTGCACTGTGACAACCACAACATATTTATGTCAGTCATGATGTTGTCTTTGAGCAATCATACATGTATTATTTCAGATATAAGTGTGTTTTTTGTTATGATTGCTGTTTAAATCATTTCACAATAATTTAAGGGGTTATGGAGTTGGCATGTCAACAAAGTATAACTGAATGGTAAGATATTACAATAAAGTCAGATTAGTTAAAGAGCAAGTAAGATGAAAATTCTAAGCTTCCTATAACTGTTTATAAGTCCTGTACATTAGGTTTAAATCCATCCAAGGTTAAAAAACATTGTCATTTTGTCAAAATATTATTTTAAAGTCACCTCAATTCTCAGAGATCCCCAAACGGTTCGCGCGAAGCTGTTCAAAAGATTCAGTTTCCGTAAACACCACCTTTCGGTAGCATACTGTGTTCTGATTGGTCAACTGACATAGTCAGGTTTGATTGGTTGTTCTGCACACAACTTCATGGTAAGCAATGCGTTAGCATCTGTTTGGGGTGAATTATGTCTTATTCATCTCACCGCGAAGCAAACAGTAAAATAAAAAACTTGAACAGTCTCGCTGCTTTTTCTTCTTCAAGCCGCGATTCAGTTTGAATCTGAATAGAGCGTTCAGAGCGGGGGCGTGGTCACATTAGATATAACGAAGGGAGACATGAAAAACAGACATCGCGTTGTTTTCATATGGATTACTTTATCACAGAATATCTGTTTTCGGCAGCACTTGTTTAGTTTTAAAGTAAACATGTCAAGCTTTCTATAGACATCTCTCTCATGTCTCTTCGTTGAGTATTCACAGAGTTACACTTCATTTTAATGACGTGTTTGTAAATGAAGATCAGTGCAGACAGGCTACAGACAGCACACATACTGATAAGACGCTCGGGAGAAAACAGACACATAACTTCATAATCATACTTCGCGCTGTGATTCGGAGATGCTCGTTGTTCTAAATAAAGTTGGTAATGAACCATCTTTTATGGCCAAACGCTTTGAAAATCCCGCCTTGTACTCACCGAGATTAGAAAAGCAGTCGTCAGTGAAATGTTGTGAACACAACAAAAGGGATTTGTTGTACTGCTCTGGTATTGTGGTAAAAATTAATTTTAGCCATTGGTTTTTCTGATTTTATTTCTTTGGCAGTGAAAATAAAACAAACTTGCCTTTACAATTAAAAACACACTGCCTCCTCGACATGATGCTATCACACCAAACAGAGCGCCTGTGTGGGGGGTGGCGCAGGTCAGAGTTCCGTTTCTCCCAACACGGTAGGCGGAGATTATTATGCAAAGTGTTCTAGTGACGTACATAGAGATGGGCAAAAGATTTGAAATCTATAACGACTCGTTTCAGCGATTCAGAGTCGACTCCTTACTTTAGAAGCCAATAACTTTATAAATCGTGTACTTTTTGGTTTAATTACTTGCACATTGTTTACACAGATGGACAGCTACATCATACACTGTAATACAGGTAATTTTTGATTTCTCATCTGTGTGGCTCTTTAAATTTAATTAATACATTAAACTAACAATAAACAATATATTATTTATTCATCTTTGTTAACATTAGTTGAAAAATGCAACTAGTTACTGTTAGTTCGGTAACCCAGATTTGCATTTTAAATGAACAGTTAAAAATTGTGTTGTAATTAATATTTTGCCACATGTGCTGTTGACTGATCTAAACTTTTTATTCAACCTGGAATATTCCCACAAAATGTCCAAATAAAGATGCAAAGCTATCGCAGCTATAACTAAAACATTTGCAGTAGCTTAACATGCTATTTTTGCACTTCTGCCTCATTTACAAGACTAACAACCGGCTCAAAGCATCACAAGTTTTTCTTTAGTGGAAAGCTAGTGACTTCTGTTTGGTCATTGGCCTTTTTTTTTTTTTTTTTTTTACAGTTTTTTCCAAAAGTACATGCGCGAAAAAGAAAAGACAGTAATGGGCTTGAAACTGAAGCAGGCCTGAAAAGCCTTTGTGGAAGTGCCAAATATGAATCATTGTGGTCTGGATGCCAGACGGGCCTCTCCTATGTTGCTAAGAGAGCCCCCCTCTCTGTGGAGGAGCAGGCAGAGGGGTGGCGAGCGGGGGGCTAAGTGCCTCAGTGGCTGTACAGTTTCAGTTGTTTTAGATATGACTGGATGCTCCTTTTCCTGCAAAGGCTACCTGGGTGGTCCGAGGCAGAGTGGGGAGGTGCTGGATTTTAATACTGCCACCTATTAGCTCCAGTGGGCTGTGATTTATGCAGCTGTCAGCTTGAACTTCATCAGGCTTGCAGGCCCTGGTGAGTTGTGGGCACCCAAATCGGGACCCAAGCCTCCCAGCTCTCTCTTAGGGAGCTAAAGTAAACGTTCCTCCTAGGGAGGGAGAAAGAGCAGAGCAAGAGTAGAAAACATGAGAAGAAAATACTCTGTGCATACTCCTGTCTTGCTCAGTCTCCCTTCTAAAATATGTCCCATTTTGAATGTTTGGCCTGTTGAGAGGCACATAGAGAGAGTTGAGAAAAGATGTTTGAAATCAAGCGTAATAGTTGTGTTTAGACGCCAAGAAAGTTAAGGTGTATGTTTGTTGACATTATACCCAATGAAAGCTTGCACTTTCACAAACTTTTTTGTTGTCTGCATGTAGACCATGATGTAGAAAAAAGCAAAAATAAACTAAAAAACACACAGCAAATTCATTTCAGTTCCATTAAAATAATTTCATTTTAGCTGTTTTTTCTTTACATGAAAGTTGTAAAATGAATGTGTACAATTTTAAATAAATAAATAATGCTGTTCTTTAGCTGTATGTAGAACATGATGTAAAAAGAAGGGGAAAATTGTAGTAAAAGTGCAGAAATAAAACCAGCTGTAACCAGTCAGAACAGGACAGCACTGGTTGGATCGGCCAGCCAAGAAAGGTCATCTTTGAATAGAAACCAGGTATCATGACTTGAGCTCTGGTGCCACACTTATAATCCTTACAGTCAATCAATTATCCTGATCTGGATTCCTGGCTATGTTCTTCTGGTGCATCTGTTTATGATTATTTATTTATTTTTTATTTTATTTTATTTTTATTTTTAGTATATTACATGATTTCTTAAGGATTATGTGATCCTGAAGACTGGATTAATGGAAAATTCAGTTTCAAATTCAAATTACATTTTAGAATATAATAAAATAGAAAACAGGATTTTTATCATAATAATATTGCGCATTGCTGTTTTACTGTATTAAAAAAAAAATGAAGGTAGGCATATGACACTGCTTTTGTCTTACAGAACCAATGTTTTCGTACAGTAAAAATGGGTTTTAGAGACTGAATAGCTATAGCTAAGTTTTTAATCTCATATAATTCTCATACAATCTGAAATCAGTATTACAAATCTATCTGTCAAGAAACTCTTTAAACAGGATAGTTCACCCAAAAATGAAAATTCTGTCATCATTTACTCAGCCTTGTTCCAAACATATGTGAATTTATTTCTTCTGCTGAACACACACACACACACAGATATTAGTAAGAGAATGTGGGTAACTAAACTGTTTTTGGTTATCACCGATGTCCAATGTGTGTGTATATGTGTGTGTGTAAGCATGTATGTATTTAATTGAAATTTTTTTCCACACTATGGAAGTCAATGGGGCAAGCAACTGTTTGGTTACCCACATTTTTACAACTATCTGCTAAATGATGAATGAACTATCCCTTTAAAAGGCAGTACGGGCCTCAAACATTTTGTCAGTCCGAACACTTTCGCTGACAGATGAGTTAACAGACTGAGAAATGACTGTAGTTTGTGTGAATGAGCAAATTAGAGTCTGAAGAGAAAGTTCCAGCCAGCCATAAGAAATGGTGTATGTAAAATACATGCAAAAGTCTGCTTTTAGACAAGCACTTTCTGTGGAAAATACCAGTATACTCATTTGTAGTTGTTTTTTTTTTGTTTTTGTTTTTTTGGAGGGAGCAGGGGGCATATTGGCCCTTTAACATTCAACAGAACAAGCATTTCACACCCCTCCTCCTTTTATTTTACATGTGGGAAAATGTGCAACACAAAACTCTCGGTCGCTCGATGCTGCTTTAATTACCAATCAAAATAATGGCCTGATCTCACCACAGTTTAATGTAAAACATCAGCAACTCTGTGAAGAACACGTCTCTTTTCTCTATTCATTATTAGGAAGGTGTTAGCACTAGCATGGGGTACTCGCTAATTGGCCACCAGATGGTCATCACGTGACATGTTGTGTGGAGGAGGTTTTGGAGGCTTGTTGCTGAGCACCTCGAGTGTTTTCTGATTGGACGTTTTCTTGACAAATAATTAATTCATGTCATGTCATTGGTCAGACCTCTGTAGCCACAAGGCACAAATTAAGGATGTAGTTTCGAAAATGCCCAGGTCACAGGCCACAAAGACTGGGCTCATTTATACAATGGGTCTTTAACAGTGTAAGAGGTCAGGCTATTCATTTGGTCACCTTTTAGTAATTCAAAGTGTAAGTTAATGTAACATGTTTTGGTAAAGCTATAACGTCTATATATTCTTATATTTAGAATATATATATATATATATTTTCTGTATATATCCTACATTTAACATTGTCTTTTAATTCTTCAGTCAGAAGCTTTGTGAGGGCAAGTCTCTTGCAATTAAATATGCCCAGTTTATGATGCGGTGAGCCTGAGTGCAAATATTTGGTTTCACTGTGTTTTATCTGGGGATAAACCCATATTATGTACTTCAAAGTTGCAAAACACTCGCAAATGTGCAGAGTGTGATGCTCCAGTCTTCAGCCAAGCTGCCTGTGTAAAGTGGTTTGCTTAATTTACATCGGGTCATGTGTAGAGGTCATACTTGTGATTTTGCAGAAAGGCTTTGTTTGAGGTCACCAACAAACTTTCCAGATGTCATCAAACGTGCATAAGCAGAACCATGTAATTTTGTGACATTATGATATAAAAAATGGCAGATTGGTTTCCCACGGGGGGTTCCCATGGGGAACTCACCATAATTCACCATAAACAGAAAAAAATATTGTAATATGCTGATTTACTGCTCAAGAAACATTATTATTATCAATGTTGTATTTTTTTTTTTCAGGATTCTTTGATGAAAAAAATCAAAAGATCCATATATACTGTACACTCTGACCAACATCATGCATTAAAATTGTTAGATTAACAGCTAGCTGTGAAAAAACATATTGAAATTGTGTGATCTTACAAATTACTGCATAAAAATATAAGAATAGACTCCACTGATTCGTTTGAATTTTTATTCATTACAAGTACAGTAAATTTATTTTCTTTCTTTTTTTATGTTAGGTTAAATGTGGAAACAGAGTGGAATGCACATACATTTTTGGAAATAACATTTGTTTTGGACCATGGATAGAACTCAAAGTAAACAGTGTTGAAACAAACATCTGAAAGTTCAAATCTACGTTTGTCCAAATATCATGGTCCAATTTATTATACATGTGTGCAAAAGAAAAAAATGCAATGTACTGTTTGTTATTGTACTTTGAATGAGGTAGAGATGTTATCATCCCTGTGAGCATGACAAAAGACATGCATACTGAGTTTCTGAAGAACCTTCACTTGGCAACATTTCAAAAGCATTAGCATGTATGTGGGGGGAAAAAAGCACCAATGACGTTTTAAAAACAAAAACAACCTGGATTCATTTTCCAGTGATTTCATAGATCATACAACTATAAAAGAGCATGCAAACAGCAATAGCATTATATTCTCAAATTTTCTCAACTTTGCACAGCAATGAAGCATCCATTTGTGATTAACTGATGAAACATTTCATGAGCTGAGGTCAAAAAAAAAAAAAAAACATAAAACACATAATGCCGTCACATTCCCTGTTGTATAGCAAATATAATCTAAACCTGTGATCCACTAATAAATCATTAATAAGATAACAATACCCAGGTGAGATCGTGAAAAAGATAAAAGGTAAACATGTCATCATCTTGGCATTTGATGACTATCCACATATTGACGAGACACTGCTTCTCTGATGGACAGAGTTTTTCACCTCTATTGTTGAGGTTATTGAATCATTCAGTGCAAATCTTATGGAGGCCATAGCTTGGAAGAGCTGGGCCTGAAATTCAGTCTCTGGCTTTGCTTTCTCCCGTAATTGCTTCTCCTTTGGAGTAAGTTCATTTCCTTCAGGTATCTAAATAAGTAAAATATATATATTTTTAATTATTATTATTTCTTTTTTTTTCTTTCTTTTTTTACATTTACATACATGTATGCAGCAGATGATTTCATTCAAAGTACAGGTGAAAATTATAAAGTAGAACAACTGAGGTTATGATGAACCTAGCCCTGTACTATACTGCCATCGCATGGTAGCCTATATAAGATGCATGTTTATTATTATTATTATTATTATAAAAAAAGAAGAAAGATTTTGACCAGGTGTTTTCGCATATCAAAAAACAAAACAAACACATAATACATACATACAAAAACATTACAATAAAAAAAGAGACAAATTATGACGAATAAAAATATTCTTCTTACTTCAGCAGATAGTCTTTGCAGCCATATTTTCTCCTCTTCTGTGAACTCCATCGCAGAACTGAAACCAGTGAATAAATTCTCAATTAATTATAGCAAACTATTTTTACTGAAAGAAGTTAGACATTAGACATTGCTTTAAAGGTAAACTTTAATGTAGCCTATGTTTTGACACCTGTCTCAGCCTGTCGGGTTTATGAGCCTCCGTCTTGATCAACTACAGTGGCCCAAAAATGTTTTTAATCGCTAAAAAGTCCACTTAATATCTGCATTAGACAGAAAAACACTATATCAAATGCCATTTTAAAAGAAAGACAGCACAAGTAGGTTACATTTTTCAAGCAACCAAGGTTACCGAGCGCATAACTGAAAGCGAAATTAAACAATATAGCCAACTAACTTGTTTTTCTTTAAAATAGAAGCTAGTTATGCATACTGCTTCCTGACTTTATAGGTCGGCTTATGTAGGCTGATGTCCTGTCAGAAGTCGTCTATTTCTATAGTTCTTATAGTTTTCCACACATATATACGAAATCCTTTTGACTTACCTTATAAGGGAAATCATCCTAAAGTAAGTTTTCTTCAGCTAAAAGCAGCACCGATCTGCGTTTAAATGGTAGTTAAGAGCATTTCTGTTCAACAGAACTTTTTCATGAGTGAGCAGTAAACAAAAAAGAAGTCTATTTGCGAGTAAACATCCTGCAGAAAAACATCAGCTGTCGAAATGCCCGACTGCAGAAGGATACGATAGGAAAATAAATAAATAAAATATTTACTTTCACTATAGCAGTGAAAATGAACTATAATACTATATTAAAACACTCGAGTTTTCATCTCGTTTACTACTGGCTCGTTTATCCGGTTAGACGAACGATCTGAGATCAGACAATTTCTCTTTAATCGCCTCAACAACGAGGAAGTGAAAGTGAAAGTACAAATGCGCTTGACGTAAACAACTACGTCTGCTCGTGCAGTGTCTTCTTCTCTGTAACACTGTTCATGCTGATTAGAAATAAAACAACTGCTTCGACCTCTGTTTGAAGACGTTATAGCAAAAGAGAGACATAAAAGAGTGGAAGATATACCGTTTTATTTCATCTAAAATCAGACAAGTTACCAGACATTATTGTCATTTACCAATACACATATATTGACAGAAAAGTCCCTTTCCTATAACATAGAATAATGACTGACAAAATGAACAACCCTAGGATTTTTTACAAAGTATTTATTTTTTAAACCAAAGTTTTGTCAATTTATAAGGTCTAGAGACTTTCAGACAATTGAATGATTAGTTCTAAAATATTGTCACTGATTTAAAACCGGAGCCCCTCAACCAGACAGATCCAGCTGAGAAGTTCTGGATCATCTATGCAGAATAGCAGCACGCTGCTGCCCAGCGGTATTTGAGCATATGGCATATAAAGGAAGAGTTGGCAGGAGGTTTAGGGAGTTCAGAATTCCTCCTCTGCGTTCCGGGATCTTGAGGCCTTCAGCTCCTTGAGTCGCTCCATGCAGTCCGTCAGACTCCTCTCTCCGTGCACCTTGTTGTCACGAGTCCTAACGTTCACCGTGTCACTGCTTTTCTCCTTCTCACCAACCACTGTTATGCATCAATCGTAAAGGTTAGGATCCCCACAAATTCAAAACAACTACAATGTCTATGTGAACATATACGCTGCTGAAATTGTCAAATAAAATATCAGGAAAAAAAATTCACATGCCATTTTAATACAAGCTACTGAGAAGCTGTCATGGTTTGCCTGTGCCATTTATGGTTTTATGAAACAAGACAAATTTGCAGCACAGAAACATGCAGTTTTCTTTGAATGCGCGAGACCACTAATTATCCACCATATGTAAATAAACTAGAAAAAATAAGTGTTAAAACGATAAAACTACTTGCACTATACCACATACAAATGACAATATATACACAAAAAAAATACAGTTTACAGTAATAAACAGGAACAAACCATGATTTTTACACCTTTTTCTAATTTAAAGGTAGGGTAGGTGATTTTGGAGAGGCTAGCAATTATCGAAAGATTCCACCCTTCTGCGAATCACTCTACAAAGCCACGCTTCTTCCAAAACACATGAACGCGCACAGGCAAACTAGAGGCTAACCAGCAACACGAAGAGAGACAGCGTTGGTAGAGGTAGACTTTCAACCAGCATAACAAATACTGTTTTTGAACCAAATCACCTACCCTGCCTTTAAACATTATGCAGGATCACTCACCTAAAATGAAATTGTACTGAGCTAACTGTGCATTCCTGATCTTCTTGTTCAGGGTACAACCAGGGTCCAGATCCACGTCAGTCATCAGCCCTCCCCTGTGGAACTCCTGTTGTACCTGAGATTGACAAGGGGTTGTTTTTGATAACAATGACCTGGCAGTTTATGCTGGGAGGAGAGCTAACACTACTAGTGTGTGATAAATTGTGAGCAGAACGTACTCTCTGGGCATATTCATCACAAGTGGGTCCAACAGGAACCACCATCACCTGACTTGGGGACAGCCACAGTGGCCTGTGGGAAACAAAAGCAAGAGAATTTGGTATGTGCACATATGGTCTGTAACTAAAAATCAGTCTCTTTCTTTAGCCGTACCACTTTCCCCCATAGTTTTCAGTCAGGATGGCAATCATTCGTTCCACTGAGCCCAGGATGGCTCTATGGATGATCACGGGCCTCTTCTTGTCATCACCATCATGGCTGAAGAGAGACAATGTTTGGGTTACAAAGTCAGCAACTTGCTCTCTTGAAGAAGATTTTGAGGTTAAATTCAGGAGGGGTGTAGTAATCAAATATGACCACAAAATGTCACTGTTGTACAGGGAACAGAAACCAGGGCTCTGGATGTTCTCTTAACTCTATGTTTCCTTTATTGTTACATACAGACAAAGATGTAATGTCATCTTGAGTAAACATACCTGACAAATGTGAGATTGAAGCGAATAGGCAACTGGAAGTCCAGCTGAATGGTGGCACATTGGTGATACCTGCCGATGGCATCCTTTATCTGAATATCAATCTGAATCACAAAAACAGAAACATTAGTGTAAAGTCATTTCTTAAATGTTCATATTTCATATGATGCTTGCTTTATCGGTTTGTACCTTTGGTCCGTAGAAAGCTCCATCACCAGGATTCAGAACCCATTTCTCTCCGAAATCATTCAAGCTGTTCTCCAGTTGCTAAAACGATTAAAGAGGGCTTAACAAAGTCAAACTACATAAGATACCGTATGCATGATTTGTCATGCATTTTAAACGAGATGTATTAAACACGAATACCAGATTAACAACTATGTATATTAAACACTAATAATAATAACACATTCTTACAAATTGATGAGATGACAAAATGACCCCTCAAAATACACTAGCTGGTAGGATTTGTTTTGAAGTTATTATTTTTATTCAGCAAGGATGCATTCAATTGATCAAATGTGACAGTAAATACATTTATAACATTACAATTTATTTTGATTTCAAATAAATGCTGTTCTTTTGAACTTTTGATTTAAATCAAAGGATCCAAAATTATCACCTTTTCCACAAAAATACTAAGTGGCACACTTGTTTTCTGATTTCTGAAGGACCATGTGACATTAAAGACTAGGAGTAATGGCTGCTGAAAATGTAACTTTGTCAAGACCCCAAGCTTTTGAACGGTAGTTTGTGCACAAGTTTCAAATTCTACCTTCTCAGCCTGGTCCCACACTTCAGGTTCTCCTAGGAACTTCTCTGGCCTCGTGGAAAGGTTCAATTTGAAGGTGAAGCCAAACACATCATACACTGTACGCAGGAAGTTCAGGCAACCCTTTATCTCGGACTCAATCTGTAAGGTAGGAAAATAAAACAAAAAACAAATCATTAATAAGCTTTTCAACCAAAAGTTCTTTAACACACTGAAAAATATAGGGCTCCCACATCTTTCAAAAACAAAAGTTTCCATGGCTTTCCCAGTTGTTTGTGATTACTAAATCAGGATTATTAAAATAATTATACAGAGATCACTAAAGAGCATAACCCAAGAAATGTAATTCAAATTAGAAATGCCACTACTTTTTTAAAGATTTAATTAATTTCAATTAAGCATGGGAACCCCAACTCATAAATATTGTATCATGTATTCCAAAGTAACATGCCTGGTCCATAGAGCAGAAGATGTGTGCATCATCTTGTTGGAAACGTCTGACTCTGGTCAGACCAGTAAGAGCTCCAGACAACTCGTTACGGTGCAAAACCCCAAAGTCAGCCAGACGCAGGGGCAGTTCCCTCCAAGAGCGCGGCCGGTGGTCAAACATCAGACTGACATAAAAGGGAAAAATGCTAGATAAAGAAAATTCTTGCAAAAAAATTATCTTCCTCACTTAACTTCCTGCATTTAAGGATACTGTCAATGCCTGTCATGATTAACCAACATTTCAAAAAGTCTGCTGCTAAGGGAACACAGAAATATTTTGTACCAGTGTCCAGGGCAGTTCATGGGCTTAAGAGCAAAGATCTCCTTCTCCACCTCAAAGGAGAACATGTTTTCACTGTAGTGCTGCCAGTGTCCTGAGGTTTGCCATAGTTTGCTGTTGTAAATGTTCGGTGTGACCACTTCCTGGAATCCCCTCTTTCTGTATTCACTCTACACAATAAAATATAGCACAACACAACAAAAATGGTCTGTGAAAATACATAAACATTCAAGTGGTTGGGTCACAATCATTAATGGGGTCCTTGAAGTGGACCAACTTATCCATTACATGGTCTACTGAACCATGACATTCATAAAATGCAATTTAGCATATCCTAATAATAGACCTCTGCAAACAACTCCACATCACACTCTTGTTGTGTCGGCTATTGTAATTTTTCAAAATGATGATATTGGTACTTTAGTATCAGAATGAACTACGGAAAACTCACCCTAATAAACTCGATCAGCGTATTATAGATGTAGGCTCCTTTAGGCAGAAAGAAACAGCTACCGGGGCTCAGGTCGTGGAAGAAAAACAAGTCTTGTTCCTGGAAAGACAGTGAAGAGAAAGAGAAAGTGTGTGTAAAACAACAACAACAACATCAAACATGAGAGAAACAATAATTATACAGGTCAGGAATACAATCAAGAATACAGGAGGATACAAAGGAAAAGAACAAAAAGTTAAAACGAACAAGAGAGAGAAAAAAAAAAATCGAACAAATGGCGGTTTATGCTCATGCTTTTGTTGTGACAAAATGTTCCCTGTGCACCCATCAGCATGCCCATGAACAGATGGCGCATTAAGGAGACAGACATCTGCCTTCTTTATGGGCACCGTCCCCGTTCTCTCCCCACCCAGCCCACCTATCAGACCTGTCGGGAGTCACTACAGATTCGAGAGGCGGGCAGCTTGCTGCCGGAGTCATTAGCACACCAAGGTGTCCACATGTCCTCCATTGTGAGCAGTTTGTCCCCCAAATGTTCAGTGGAAAATGGCTTTTTTGTAGTAATTTGTACACTGCTGACATCTTATAATTATTCACTTCTTGTAGTGCAGATGCGCATACGTGTTACTGCTGAATTTTGAGATATAAACACACTACCATTCAGAAGGTGGGGGTCAGTACTCAGTAGGTTTTCTTTTTTTTTTATATAAATACATTTTATTTAATTATTATCTTATTTTTCGGACTATAATTCGCACCTAAGTATAAGTCGCATCATTCCAAAAATACGTCAAGATGAGGAAAAACACATATATAAGTCGCACTGGACTATGAGTCGCATTTATTTAGAACCAGGAACCAAGAGAAAACATTACCGTGTCTAGCCTCACGCGGTTTTCTCTTGGTTCATTTCTCTTGGTTCATGTCAAATTAATTTTGATAAGTCGCACCTGACTATAAGTCGCAGGACTTATAGTCCGGGAAAAGACGGTACTTTTATTCAACAACAATGCGTTCAGCAAAAAGGAACCGCAAAGACATTTAGGTTTCAAAATGTTTTGATCGTGTACGAATGTATACTTTCACGCATTTACACATACCCTTCCTAGTTTGCGATGATCCCTGTTTTTGGCTTCTTCCTGGAATTTCTCCCATTCTTTCAGCATCTTGGGATCAGGGAAAGAGATGCCGTAGATCCTTTGGAGGCTCTCCATGTCAGCTTTGCCCTCCCAGTACGTAGAAGAATTCTGTGATGTACATAATATGCATAATTTTAGATTACAAATTATGCTGTAGGAATAATACGCCAAAGGTATAGGTTGGGATAATTTAATATGTGGAAGGGAGTTTTAATTGAAAGTTAAGAGTAAATTGTTGGAAGGTTAGGTTAAATTAGAAAAAGGCCCAAACTGTGCACCTTGTGGATCTTCAAGGCCTTGATCTTTCCTGTATGTCTTACATGAGGCCCTCTGCACAGATCGATAAGAGGTCCACACCTACAGAACCAACAGCAAAATGTGTAAATAAACGTTAAGGTATAAATATATTGTATATAAATATATATACTACCACCGTTCAAAAGTTTGAGGTTGGTAAGATTTTTTGAAATGTTTTTGAAAAAAAAGTCTCTTATGTGCAACAAAACTTTATTAAAGGGATAGTTTACCCTGAAATTTGGTGTTTATCTGCTTACCCCCTGGGCATCCAAGATGTAGGTTACTTTGTTTCTTCATTAGAACACAAATGAAGATTTTTTTTTAACTCAAACTGTTGAAGTCTGTCAGTCATAAAATGGAAGTGAATGGGAAATCCCGGCTTTGAGAGTCAAAAAACATACTCAGACAAAACCAAATTAAACCCTGCAGCTCGTGACGATACATTGATGTGCAAAGACATGAAACGATCGATCTGTGCAAGAAACTGAACCGTATTTATATTTTTTATTTTTACTTCAGATTCACCACAATGTCCAAACTGTCCTGACCGATTTCTCAAATGGACCATTGACACTATCTACAATCTCAATTAGGAGTGTCAGTGGTCTATTTGAGAGATAGGTGGCGGTAATGCACTTATAAGTCTGTGATCCACCTTTAAAGCAAGAAGAAGAAGAAGAAAAAGACGCCTCATGTGTTGGCTGTTGAGAATGCGCTCAAGACAGTTCGGACATTGCGGTGAATGTGAAATACTGTTCAGTTTGACTTCCATTTTATGACTGACAGACTGCAACGGTTCGAGTTAAAAATCTTCATTTGGGTTCTACTGAAGAAACAAAGTCACCTACATCTTGGATGCCCTGTGGGTAACAGATAAACATCAAATTATCATTTTGGGTTGAACTATCCCTTTAATCTGACTAAAAATACAGTAAAAACTTTAATATTGTGAAATATTAACATTTAAAATAAATGTTTTTTTATTTGAATGTACTTTCAAATATAACTTATTGTTGTGATGGCAAAACTTCAGTATCACATGATCCTTCAGAAATGATTCTAGAGAAACATTTCTTATCAATGTTTTTTATTAACAAATGTCTTTGAGTTATGCTTTGATTCGGGATTCTTCTATCTATAGAAAACTCAAAAGAAGCAGAATAGCTTGCAAAAATGTAAAAGTATTTTCTAAAACTTTCAATCAATTTAATATGTCTTTGCTGATTTTTTTGAATGGCATTGTAAAGAGACTTTATTTTGAAAAAACATTTTCAAAAGCATGAAATTCAATAAATAATACAAAACACACACACTTTGAAGTATATGTTCTGCAACCAATATCACACCTGTAAACTGTAGTTGTTGGGGTGGTAACCTTTTCATTTAGGATCCTGCACTTGAACTTGTTGTACTAGAAGAAAAACAGAAGCAGATTTTACTAGTCTGAACTTCAAGCCACTCGAGTGTTAAGGGTTTATTCATAGCATGAGCTCATATTTCTTGCTCTTAGAAAGGAAGCACATACCTTGAACATCTCCAACAGAGTCTCCTTCTTTACCTCCAGCCTCTCAAAGGGTTGCTTCTCTTTGATGATCTTCTTACACAAGTTCTCCAAACATGGGAAATCATTACTCGACACACCTCTGAGAACCAGCGAACGAGGAAGGGAGAGGACAGAGAAAGCCAAGTACACAAAGGTGCACAAGTTTAGTTAAAAAGCTCTTCTAAATAAAAACTAGAGTGCAAAGAATTACCAAACATCTCACCAATTAAAGAAAATTTAGTCTACCAGAAGTCATCATCTGTGACTATTTTGAACCAACAGAGCCACACTAACAAACAAGACCGGGCTTGATGGTGATCTTATCAAAATTAATAACATTTCATTAAACTGGCTTTCAACAAGTAAACTACTGCATTTATTATGTTCCTTCCTGCTTATCTAAAGCCACTGCACTGATTCTGGTCAAACAAAAGGTCGTGTAATTACAAAAAGGGATGAAGAAACTCCTGAAATAAAAAACAAAAAGTTTTATTTCTTGTGGAGCTACTTAGCATAATTTCTAACCACAGATCAATTAATGTGACTTTCAAGATTTGACTGACCATTCTAAACAATAGATGATCAATGGACACAACAGTGACTTGCGTTAGCACGGATGATTTGTGAGAAGCATATTATTCAACACCTGTAGTCTTCTCTGGAATACTAAAGTTCTGTTCATGAACACTCAGAATCATTCTTTAAAAAAAAAAAAAAAAAAAAAAAAAACAGAATATGTTTGACTTACTCATTTTCAAGAAACATATCATAGTAAAATCCATTCTCAATGGGTGGCCCATAACAAAGGCATCCTCCATAAACTCGCTCCATGGCCTCTCCCATTATGTGGGCACTGGAGTGCCAATAAACCTTAAGAGAAAAAAATAACACTTTCAAAACATGCAAATATGCACTCTTTCAATCATCTATGCAATAAAATAATTCATATTAGAAATATTTTCTTTATGCTTACAAATGCACTACTTTGGTGACATTTCATTTGTGTTGGGCTCACTGTTATTGTGGACTGCAAACTTGAAGAAAACTCTAAACTTACTGCTTGTGCCTCTTCGTCATCGAATTTGAGAAGGACTAGACTGCAGTCTTTCTCTAAGGGCCTGTCCAGATCCCAAACCTCATTGTTCACTTTAGAGATCACAGTATTATCGGCAAGGCCTTGGCTGTTAATAAAACAAATTATAATGTTATACTCAACATTGCGATGACAAGTTATTGCTTGACTTGGAAGCACAATGCAATCAAACACTTCACCAAGAAATGCACCATTTTTGTGCGTTGCGATGAAATGGAGAGGTTTAAGTTTAAGGATGACTTGTGTATAACAATCCACACGTCATAAAGAAATGTATATATGTTTTTGCAATTCATCTCTGCTGTTCTAGCATGTTTTCTACTCTAGCTTTCCAACAAACCTGGCAGTTTACACTATTAATATGTCTGTGACACATTCCTTATGTTCCTCTATTATAAGTTGCTTTGCATGATAAAGTCTGCTAAATGCACAAATGGAAATGTAGACAACTGTATCCAATGTCCCACCCCAAATTCACGCCTCTAGCTGTGTCAATATGTAAATATGAATATTCCAGATCATTCAAACAAACAGAGCAATATTTTGACCACTGTTGGGAACGTTACTTTAAAAAGTAATTAGTTATAGTTACTCACTACTTGTTCCAAAAAGTAACTGAGTTAGGAACTGAATTAAAAGTAACTCGTTACCAGGGAAAGTAACTATTTGCATTACTGTAAAAAAAAAAAAGTTGCTATATGTCAAATATATATTTTTTTTAGCAGTTTTCACAAGTCAGTTAGACAGGTGTTCGTACATAACTTTCGTTATTTATAGCACGTCAACAGACAGCAAGAGTTTTATCCTGCACTTCAAGTATTATCTTTGTAAGAAAAGTGGTTTTGGCCACTAGCTTTGTAGATGTGTGTGTCACACATTACATGCACGTTCTTGCCTTTGACCGCAGTGAATTTAAAGTAGTGCTTATATCTCCACCTTGAAAATGCCAACTTTTCATCGGATTGCTCATGACTCGCCATCTCTGCTGCTGCTGCGAATCTCTGTTTAGCTGTTGCGTGCGTTCGCGCGTGTCTGTCTGTGTGTGTGTTTGGCGCCGCTGGCGTGTGCTGGCATGTGTGTAAAAACACTGGCTCTGATTGGCTACCATGAAACACATGACTCTGCCTTAGCCAATCATAATTGCTTATCTCGTTATTAACCCACCTCCTCACTCGCTGTGTGAACCAGGGGTGCGCTCGTATTACATACTAGTTTATTAAATCAATGTATAGTAACGCACCGCATTTAACGTCCAGTAATGTTAACGGCGTTGTAACGACGGGAAAAGTAATTAGTTAGATTACGCCGTTACTTAAAAAATAACGTCGTTACCTAACGCCGTTCTTTTAAACGCCGTGATTCTAAATACTGGTTTTGACTGCATAAAGCCTCAATATTTATTACCTGCAATATTTATTTAAGTATACAAATTGAATACAGGACCTTGAAGGCAAGTGCTTGCCTATTTAGTTTAATCACTAACCTGATGCCACAGGCGACCTGGTACGGTGTGGTCTTCCAGGACTCCCCATCGACTACGGTTCCATCGGGTAGTGTGATCTTGATGGGCTTGCTGTCTTTTGCTGCTTTCTCAGCCAGCAGTGCATCATGTTCTGCCTTCAGCTTGTTATAAACGGACAGACGTTCCTCGATGTACTGTGGTAGAGGTTTCAACTATGGATAAGAAAGAGACAAAACTCATATTATTATCACATTTCCACTGCCTATTGTTTCAAGGATCCTACACAAGTATACGTATCATGAATAAACCATAGCACAATTTAGCATTACAGGAGATATACTGTCTTAAAAAATTATGAACCAAGCCAAGTCCATCCTCCTCTGGCAAGGAGTATATTTAAATCAATGCACACATGCCAAATATTCTCTAATTACTTAATGTGCACAGTAATAGACACATGCTTAATAATGCACTTATTAGATCCTACAGAGAATGGCATCTTTGAAGAACACTGTGGAATATGTAGGTGTTGCAATACAGACACAACACAACAAGAGTAATAAAAGCACCAACCTCAGCCCTGCCACCTGCATCTCCACCAGCAGTCTTGTTTTTCTTCTTTCCTCCATCTTTGCCATTCTGAAAGAAAGGGTGTGACGTCCATCGGTTATTACTTTCAACAGTCAATTAGTTTGTTCGTGTCAACAAAGAAAATAGTTCAAACATGTCACTCCACCCACAGTAGGTTATACAGAAACAAGACTTGACTGCAAAGCTATAAATAAACAGAGCATATATTGAATATATATATATATATATATATATACTACTCAGCAGTCAGACAAGTAACAAGAAGTAACTTTTCGAAAACTATAAAAATAAGGCATTCAGCGTTTTGACAGCAACATGCTGTGACTGTCTCAAAGGACTTCACTGGCTAACTAGTCAGCTAACTGCATGGACATCTGATACCTTCTTCTCGTCCATTTTCAGATCCTTCATTTGTTCGGTCATGCTCGCATCCGCCATAATTATACTAAAATATCACGAGCAAGTAACACGATCCAACAATTTACAGATCTGTAGAGTCTTTCTCTATTCAGGAGACCAGCAGACACGTTTCCCGGATATTTCAGGGAATCCAATGCTGCTGATGCAACAATATGATGTTTTTCGGATGTTATGCGTGATTGGTGCTTCACTGTGATTGACGTGAGTATAAACCAATCAGCATGCAGAATATTTATTTTCTGGCGCAGTAAGATGATGCAAAGCGAACGACAGCCTATAAAAGGTTAATTTCATTGATATGACTGTTACCTTTAATGTTCTTCATATCTTATGATGCTTTGGAATCATGTAGAATAGTATTTATGAAATATCTGTATTTACTATATGTATAATTCTGGAAAAAACTAAATAAATAAACTCAACTAAAAACACAGGCTTTTATTGTATATACATATGTAATGTTATTTCTCATGATAAATATTGCTAAGATAATATGCAATTTTAGTCATTAGTAATAATAACACATCGAAGCTTTCTTCAGCAAAAAGTTTTACTGTGAGCTTTCCTCTCAATTATAAAATAAAGGAGTTCAATTCGAGAAGCTGTATAAAAGCAATGCATTCTAGTGGCACCTAGTGGGCAGGAATGAGAAGCACAACTATTAATAATAACATAATATGACACAGTGGTATACAAACAACACCTTAGAGGCTACTTACACAAAAGGCATTTGTTTACATCGAGTATTTATTGCAAACCTGCTGGGTACGGCACATTATTTACCTCTAACTACTTCTACTTCTAACTTGGCGTATTACACAAGCAAGGCTCTTGAACTGAAAGTCCCTGTGCACTGGAAAGTGTAAGCTTTATCAAATGGGGAGAAGAGGTGTTTGTGGAAATAAAGATAGGTGTCATTAGAAAAGC
Organism: Carassius auratus; assembly: GCF_003368295.1. Classification (NCBI taxonomy): domain Eukaryota; kingdom Metazoa; phylum Chordata; class Actinopteri; order Cypriniformes; family Cyprinidae; genus Carassius; species Carassius auratus. The sequence continues at coordinate 17,048,783 of NC_039247.1, read as the reverse complement.
TAAAGTTTTTGTTTAGGATCAGGATTTACTAGAACATTTACTAGAACAGTTTTAATTCACTTTACAATTAAGTATCCTGAAGCATGAACTCTGCAAAAATGTTGTGACTTGTGCTACTTTTTAATAAGGCTATTTAAACTGTTACAGATATTGCTATTTCTTTACTTGTTTATTTTCTTTTGAAGCTTCTGGTCATATGTTTAAGGAATCAACTCAATAAAACCTAAACACAGTGCTTTAAAGTCCCTATATTATTTAATTATTCACATGCTGGTCAGAGCTCTAGTGTCAGTGTTATATAATAACAGGGCATGTACATTTGCTTCATATTCCATTGAGAACCATTTATTTTTTTATTATTCATTTTGAAAATCTAATTGTTCAGCATGGCCTGTAAACTCAAGGATGTTTTGGACTTTGAAATGCAAGTGTAAATAAGCCCGATGGACTCAAACAAAATTGTAGTTGCACCCTTGGTGCAATGGTTGGAAATGGTTGGAAATCGTCACTCCACAGTCTTTATCTGCTTGAATGCACACCCCAAGTATTTACATTTTTATGCTCCTTAATTTTTAAAACTGTTTTTGAGGACATTTGTCACGTCCATATATTCCAATGCATTTCTGAAGCGTGAACCAAGATAACATAAAACAGACAGAGACAGCACAGAAGACTGATGGTCTAAAAGCCTTATTCCTGAAAGGCCATTTTCCAGTTTTTTTTTTTTTTTTTAATCATACTGAACTGCATGTAGCTGCACAGAAGTGAGGTGATAATTAGGCCAGGTTTCATGCCCTTACACTTGTTTAAGGAGATGAGCCTAGTGTCAGTCTGACCTGAAGGTCTCTATTAGATATCTTATCATTTCATGGTCCAGAAAGTGCTTTTTGAGGCCATAACACTGTAGGAATAATAGAAAAAGAAATGGGCCTATGATTCCTGTTTCTTAGATGAAAAGGTTGGAAATTATTTTTTCCCCTTGAATTTACTCCTTGCATTTGCTGAAATGTGTGATTTTACCAAATATTATCAGTGTCTTAAATAATGAGACAATATTGGATCAACACAACACATTCTGGTTACTAATGTAATGACACACAAAAATGGAAATATGGAGGTGATCATTTTTTAATGATGTATAATACAATACAAAGGTTAAAATCATTTAATAAATAATAAAAAAATATATATATATAATTCAAGGACAACTCTTACCTACACTTCGAAGCCTAGAAAGAAACATTTTCTTCAGGAAACATGAATATTGTCTGGATTATCCTCCTCTTGTTTGTTTTATTCCAGCCATTATTACGGTTTGACTCTTTAATGGTAATACATTATTATACGGTAGTGCAGGGAGTTTCATATGACTGTGGTGTCTCAGATTCAATCCCAAGGTAACTTCAAATGATGGATTCTGAACATTAACTCAAAGAATGATGAATCTTAGTGAGTTTAGATGTAGTTTCTTTATCACAAAAAGAGAGTTGCTGGTCTGAAGAGAATCTTAAATTGTAAATTTCAAAGAAATCTTTAGTGCCATCACATTATATATCAAAGACGCTTCCAAACTCACTATGATAATCTACAAAGTAGAAGTGACTCCCAAGAAAGTGCCCTTATCAATCAGTCATCATGTTTTGCATTAGTTTGAATGTAACAGAGGAGGGTCTGTCAGTCTCTGTGAGATGTCAAGTGGAAAATGTTGTTCCCGCAGGATCTCAACTCATATATTCAGCCCACAGGGTCTTTCCTTGAGAGCACGCAGTAATTCTCTCGGCCGTTTCTGCAGACAGTTGTCGGACTCTTTCTCTGTATAGCATTGGCTTGAGCATAACCTTCAAGGACATCTCTATAATCACAGGTCACTGCTTTCTTCTCCACACACTTACCATATTCTCGAGCCACGTCTCTCACTGTCTGTGCTCTATGTAAACTGTGACACTGAAGGCTGTAATGACAGTGACAGTTTCATGTGAAAAGTGGTACAGAACATCTGACCCTCCCAGAAGCATTCAAACAAATCCTCAAGATGCACTTCAGTAACACTTCCAAGTTACTTTTAAATTGCCCTTACTGTGCAAGTTTGGGTCCATTTTTCTTTTTTAAGAAATCAATACTTTTAGTCAGCAAGCATTAAACTGATGAAAATTGACAGAAAACTGTATTTTGAGAAATGTATCAGTATTTTTTTTTTCTCCATACAATGAAAGTCAGTGGTCACCAAAACTATTTGGTTATCAACATTCTTCAAAATTCACCCATATTCATATGAAGACTAACAAGAAACATTTAACAGTTAAATTACATACTGTGTGTAAGGGTAAAAATATGACAAATCTCAGTCTGTTGCTATTTTCTACATATTTTTCACACTCTTAAACAGACATATGGAGACATTCACAAACAGACACAAGTGAGCACACACAGACACTCTTCATTGTGTTTGGTGTGTCTGTTTACTCGGAATGCAAATAGCTAACTTTGTTGGAAAAAGCTGTTTTCACTAACTTCACCCAGCATTGCTCAGAAATTTACTTTTATTACAAATAGCACATTAATTTTTTTTTTTTTTGCCAAATATAAGAAGTGAGTCCAGAAGAATTCTGGGAGCCTATAGAGCAGTGAGGGTAACAATGTGAGAAAACATGTTGGTTGCAATGAATGCAGCCCAAGACTATAGATATGCAGAGTCTGTATTGACAGAAATTTATTTGGTTTAAATCATCTTCATAAATTTAATAAAAACAGAGTTTAAGAACAAAGTTTAACTGCCATCTTGTACCGACCAAATTTACTACAACGTTTACCTGATGTCGTAATTACGACTTGACACCTCGTAAATATGAACTTCCCAGGATTTGCATATATATTTAGCATTCTGGCTGTACAGTATATTGGATTAATAGTTAAATGAATAGAAGTTCATTAAATTTGCAATGACAACAGGCTTTGCCTTGGTGTTTCAGGTCTACCAGCTAACTGTCCTGTCCTTGTAATTGTCTATAATGTGATTTGTGTACATTATTGTAAGCTGCAGTGTAGTGCAAAGTGGCTTATTTTATAAAAGAACCATGTTTGTCTTTAAATGCATTTAATGCCTCACTGTGAATATTAATTTCTTCATCCGTCCCAACAGGACTAAAGGTTAATAAGTGCAAATATTCGTGCAAGCGTGACAGTCAGAGAATCGTTCTGTCACGCATATAAACTCAATTAACCAGATGAAAGACACAATCTGAAAGTCTGGTCAGGTTTGGAAAAGTGTGACATTCAATTTCATGTACCAATACTCATTTAAAAATGCTAACAGTGACTTTCCAGTGAGGGTCAACATTGATAATGTTTAACAAAATCATTATGCATTCTCCAAACACGCACAGGCAGCAAAGTTCTCATTACTCTCCTGAGCAATAACAAGAATGAACTCCACACCTTCTCAGAGGGAATAAGGGGGGCTAAGATAGAGTATTAAAGCAAGGATGAATGCAAGAGAGAAAAGCCCCTGGCAATGAACTGACATGAAAACTCCTCACTGAATAATGAGCTTCTCTATACCGGTAAATCCCTGCATTTGAGACTGGTGCTGCAGTGTTTTGTGTGCACTGCTGTACTATGTGATCGCATCTCCGAGCTGAACCATTTATGCATATGTTGCCATCGCTGGTTAAGATTAACTGCCTGTGATAAATGTGCCATCTGCACAGTCTAGAGAGCATTATTTTAGTTTAGTTTGCTGGGTGTTCTCTAGACTGCAGCCAAAGCAGCATTTTCAAATCATTTGTGTCGAATTAAAATATGCTGCTGTTTCTTGAGTTAGTTAGGCAATGACATGGAAATATCATTCAGAGACTAATCTGCTTAGAAAAATTGAACACATGAAACTGGGGTAAAACATCTTTCTGGCTTTTATCTTTCCATCCATCTATCTACCATGAACGCTCAGCAGTAACATGCATTGTGTTAAAACTGTCATTTAATTTTCCAAAAATATAGTGAGCTAGCAAGAATCTCTAAAACACTGTTTTTATGGGTACTGTTTTAGTGCCTGCTTAGAAATTATCAAAAAGTACATAAAAACCCAATTTACCCAATTAGTCTAAACCCAATTAGACAAGAGAAGTAAAGTGTACTCAATTTTTTTTTTATGGAAAATTCCCCTTTTCTGATTTTACAGCAGTTCACTGAATGAAAAAACATCAATACAGTGCTATGCAAAGCGTGTATGAAACAAAAAATCCACCCATGCAGTTTCAGTTAAACAAATGATTCATGTAGCCCAAACACAAATTGAATAAAGTTTACTGTTACATTGCTTAAGGGGGCTGAAACCAATGAAATTAAGTTGTGATAAAACGTTCTGCAAGTGCATTGGTTTAGGTTATTTTCATTATGTAAATTGAATTTTTGGTAGTTAACAAAAACAATATATGAATATGCAAAGTTATTGTTCTTCAAATAAAGCTTTTTTTCTGTTAAGAGCAATTAATTTATATTTGAGTAAAAAATAAATTTTGTGTACAGTGGAAATTATGTGTACAGCAAAGATTTTAATTAATGTCTTTAAACATAGCCAGTCTACTAGTTTAGTATAGAAGCCTACTGAAAGGTTTAAAAAAAGATATCACATTACTCACACAATAAAGATAATGATTTGCTTATTTGATATTTTGACAACAGGTCTTGTTCACACGGACCTATCAGCAGAAAAATGCTGTTAAATTTACAGAAAGCTGAGCCTAATGTCTTTCTTGTGTCTTGATGACTTGGCATGCTTTCAGGTAGCACTGATATAGGGCACCATTGTCTATAAGGGCCATATTTTTTGTTTTCTGTCATTTTCTCCTTGCCTCTTCTCTTTGCTTTTTCCCCTGTTTGTTTTCATCTGTCTTTCTCTCCAGGGAGCGTCACAATCAGCAGCGGATGATGGGATACGAGGCCCCGAAGCAACTAAAGCATTCCAAACACCTGCTAAACGACACACACACACACACACACACACACACACACACATATATAAGGTCAAACTTCTTCCTCATACTTCAACACACTCTTACAGAGGTAGCCCTGAATCCCGAATGTGCTTGTTTTTTGTATTTGTCAGCAGAAACTGGTCTTCCACTGCCCTCTGTTCAAATTCAGCAGTACATGCCCGGCCTTTAAATATCTTACCAAGGACCGAGGTTGCTGTGCACTTTGGATGCAAATGAACAAATTACAGTGACAGGATGGGCTTGTGTAGGGCTGGCAACCTTGTGTCTCTCCTTGTGGTAAGAGCAGGGACATATCTTTAACTTTCATCACAGCAGGACAGGTCAATCCATATAGCTCTGCATGTGCAGTCCTGGTGACAGGCCTAATGAACCCATGACCTTCCTTTAAGCAGAGAGGAAAAGAGGAGACAAATGCGAGAGGGTGGATGTTGGACTACATTGGAGAAAGGCTGTCTAGGCGTAAAGAGAAATTAATGTGACACCTGCTGGGAAATGTCATTTCCAGAGTTGGTTGTCTAAAACTAGAGTTTTAAAATTGTTTTTGACCAAAGGTACATTATCTCTCAATAGCATCTCAGTTAATAATTTAAGATTTGTTGTTGGGAACACTGTCCAAGGCAGCCTTTATGCTTTTGGCCCAAGTGCATAACTTGCATTTGAGAAAGAGAGATAATTTAATTTGCACTTAATTTTTCCTCTTGAAAGGATAGTTTCCCAAAATTTAAGTACTGTCATCATTTATTTGTGGTTCCAAACTTGACTTGGACTTTTTCTTTTTTTCTGTGGAACACAAAAGAAGATATTTTAAGAAAAGTCTCACAATGCATTCTAATGCTTTCATTCTATATAGCAGTTTAAAAGCAGTATGTGAGCAGAGTAGTACGTCCAAATTCATAGCATTCACAAAACATACCTGGATAATTAACTACTTCTGGCAAGATTCTGAAATTTGCATCTGGACACTTTACTATGCCATGGAGCCACATGAGATGATTTGTTAATGGTAGTATAGTAACTCAGTTGATTCTTTAGGTAAAGAGACAGTGACAAAATGGCAGAATTTTGCACATTCATTTGTGTCATTCATTTTACACATATTCATACAGTAGAACATACTTTTTAATGGTTGTGAAGAAAATTCCAAACCAAATATAGTATAAAGTCAAGTTAAGTCTTTTTTTCATTGTCAGTTCTTCCACATGTACAGTACATACATACAGAGAATTGAAAATGTGTTACTCTCAGACCCTTGGTGCATACAGATAACACTAACAGTAGAACATGAAATTCATATAAAATAAAAAGAACAACTATACAAATAGGTAATGTAAAAAGAAAGATAAGTAAAGCAGCACAAGGCACATGGCAGATAGAGTGCAAACCAGTGAAGTAAACAAACAGATAATGTATATCGATAAAGCAGATATAATGATTGTAGTGCACATTCAGAGAGAGATTGCTGTCACTGCACCACCCGGCCAGGTGGCTCACCTCGCTCCTGTAGTTCGTCTCATCTCTGTTGCTAATGAGACCCACCACAGTCGTGTAATCCACAAACTTAATAAAGAAGTTAGAGTTGTGTGACATTGTGCAGTCATGGGTCAGCAGAGTGAAGAGGAGGGGGCTCAGCACACATCCTTGGGGGGCCCCAGTGTTCAGTGTGATGATGCTGGATGTGTTGCTGCCAACCCTTACAGCCTGAGGTCTTCCAGTCAGAAAGTCCAACAGCCAGTTGCACAGCGAAGTGTTGAACCCCAGCTGGACCAGTTTGTGAATGAGCTGTTGAGGGATGATTGTGTTGAATACTGAACTGAAGTCTATGAACAGCGTTCTGATAAGTCTTTTTTGTTCAGATGTTTGAGTGCTGAATGGATGCCAGTGGCGATGGCATCATCGGTCGAGTGGTTGGACCGATATGCAAACTGGAAGGGGTCAAGGGAGGGGGGAGGGGCAGACTTGATGTGGCGCATGACTAGCCGTTCAAAGCACTTCATGAGAATAGGGGTAATTGCAACTGGATGGTAGTCACTGAAGCAGGATGGAGACAGCTTCTTTGGGACTGGAATGATGGTGGTAGCTTTTAATGATCAAGATGTTGAAAATGCTTTGAAGACATCAGTGATTTCCACTGCACTGTCCCTCTGTACGTGCCCAGGAATGTTGTCAAGACCCAGAGCTTTGCCTGCATTGATCCTGCTGAAGGATCTTCTCATGCTGTCTGGGGTCAGCATTATCACCTGGTCGCCGAGAGGAGGTTGAGTCTTCTGTGCACTGGTGCTGTTTTGTGTCTCAAACCGAGCAAACAAGGCGTTCAGCTCATTCAGCAGGGAGATTGTGCTGTCACAGGTACGTGGTGGGGGCTTGTAGTCCATAATGGTCTGTATCCCCTGCCACAGGCTCTGAGTGTGAGAGTCTATCCTCCTGGAGTGATGTCTCTTAGCCTCTCTGATGCCGCGGGACAGGTTGGCCCTGGCTGTTCTCAGGCCCACCTCATTTCCAGCTCTGAAGGCAGTTTTCCGTGTCTTCAGGAAACTGTAGACCTTCCCCATCATCCACGGCTTCTGGTTGGCCCGCACAGTGATGGTCTTTGTGACTGTTACATCACTTGTTGATGTAGGCAGTGACAGTTTCAGAAGGCTTCTGGTGTCATTGTATGTGGAAGCTTGCTTAAACATATTCCAGTCAGTGGTGTCAAAACAGTCTTGAAGAGCCTCTGATGACCCTTCCAGCCACCCTTGTATTTGTTTGTAAACTGGTTTGGTGACTTTAATGTTCGGTCTGTATGCAGGCATTAGCATGACAGTGATATGGTCTGAGGCACCGGGGAGGGGGGGGGGGCATTGTAAGCTCCTCTCTGTGTTGTGTAAACAAAGTCCAAAGTGTTTTTACCTTGTGTTGGAAAGTTAATGTGTTGGTGTATTTTTGGGAACACACTCTTTAAGTCTGCATTGTTGAAATCCCCGGATAAATTTACTAATGCATCAGGGTGGGCTGTCTGCTGCTCACTGATGTTCTGGTACAGTTCATGTAGTGCAACACTCCTGTTGGTGTTGTTGGAGCTGGAGCTGGGAGGGATGTATACAGCAACGATCAGTATGGCTGAATATTCCCTCGGTAGATAGAACGACCGGCACTTAATAATCATAAACTCCACCAGGGGTGAGCAGTGTTTCCAGAACACAACAGCATCGTGGCACCACACATCGATAATGTAAACACAAAGCCCCCCACCATGTGATTTACCTGTATATTCAGTATTTTCACTAGTGGTCTAGGACCTTTGCATTGTGATGAAACACTGAAAACACTGCACTGGACTGCATTTTCTAAAGATATCATTAGCACACTTGAAGATGTTGTATCTACTCGTATTATTCTGCAACGCCTCCGTCCCACAGACATCTTACCCTCATGAATTTTACATTCACTGCTGAAGGAAGCCATTTGATTGCTTGATTTTACTGATGGTGTCCAGTTGTCCTCCTATAATGTAGCCTTGTTAGTCCTTTATGACACTTGGCAAAAATTGTTGTTTATTAAAAGCTGAAAATAACAAGCTAGTCATTCCTCTCGTTGGCTTTATCTTATGCAGTCCAGTAAGTGTACAGCTTCACTCCCACAAAGATTGTCAGTGAGAGCTGTCAGCATATACTCTAAGTTTGTAAGCTCTTCAGTATGTGCCACTTTTTGACTCAATCAACATTGGGCACATAAAAAGAAAGACAGCGAGTAAGTCAAACACAAGGCTGAGTAAACAAAACATGCTGGACTTTTCTTTCTTTTTTTTTTTTTACAATTATATATTTATTTCATCAAGATGTGGCCAAGTTACAAAAACTGCAATTAGTCAACTACCATAGCTACCTAAAAAAAAAAAATTATAATAATCGATTAATGTGAGGTCATTTAATTTAAAACGAGAGCTATTTAATTCTTTATTTTTAACAAATCCTGCAAAAGGTTATTTTTTCAGAATTTGAAAATTTATTTTATCATAGATTCTGAAATGGTGAAAACGCCATGTTGATTTTCTGTCACAGTCATTCAAAGAAAAATCAAAACAAAATGATACAGTTAATCTCAGATAATTGTCATCACACATTTTATATAAAAAATATTTTGATTATACTAAATTAATTGGTTATTTTATCCAAAACTGTGGTCTGATAATAAAAAAAAAAAAACTAATTCCATATTCTTTCTAATTTAATTGTAATAAAATGTTCCAGGCATCACAATCAGCTCCCAAATAGCATCATTTAATACATAGGTCAGTCTCTTAAAAAACTACTTTTTATTCAGAATGTGTGTGTTTGAACTTCTTATCAAGCTGGTTTGGTGTACACTTCAGATTTCCATTATAGTTTCTAGACAACTTAGTGTCAGAGATTAATAATAGAGCCAAAGTTGTGACAGGTCTTAATTATTCAGACCTCAGATGTTGGAAACCGACTGGCTGATAAACATAAGCCACAGTTCTTATTCAAATTACTTAAACTTTCTGGGAAATAAACAAAAGGAAGCACTGCCATATAATCTTAAAAGTCACATAAATTCAGGCAAATGGGCCTCTTTACAGCTCATTCTGTCCTGTGTCCAGTTTATCCACATCCCTCAGGTGCTACAAAAGTAGATAAGCAACACATTTAATGGCTTAATCCCCAACTGGTGATTTTGTGTCTGGACCACTAATTCCCTGTCCCCATTATTTGTTTCAGAAAATGTTTAGTCTGTGTAGAGGGCAATAGTTTGCTTGAAACAGCAATCAATCTACAATTCAAAAGCCATTCAGGTCTATTGCAGTGATATTGATTACTTCAATATCACTTCAATATCACTATGAATGAAAATGAATAAACTTCAGAGCCCTTTGTTCTTCAGTGTAAGATTTGTTGTTCAAAACTTGAATTACACTGATTGGCGGCATTGTGCTCAGGGTCTAAGTGTATCACCCTTTAATAGCTACCATAAATATGTCAAGCAGAAGAGCCTTTTGACATGAAATGTCAAAAACACTATTAGTACTTCCTCAATTTTGGATTTTTTTTGTCTGTTCTCCTCAAATCAACTTAAACTGTGCATCAACATATCCTGGTGTTGGACTCAAAATAGGTGTCAATGACATCTAACAAAACTATGGCTATAAGAAGTTCCAATTTTCTCCTATTTTGTGTTTTTTGGACAGCCACTCTGTTCATTTGGCAATAGTTTGGTACAATGCATCGAAATAGAAGCCTACATCTGGTGCATCTGTTATGCTTTTCATACTACCGATGAGACAGGCTTGAAATATACTTGCTATTTTATTACTGTTGATGTGCTGGTGTAATAAGAGCATTTTGAAAGCCCCACTGTGGGAACTTTTTGAGAATGAAATGCAATTGCTTTGAAATGTAGAGTATTAAACTTCTAGTCATAATCATATCCTGCTCAAACCATTGCTTTTTCCACACAATTTACCTGAAAAGCACCAACCAGTCTTGACAAGACAGAATATAATATCTCCTGTAACTAATCTCCCAGAAAAAAATGCATTGTAACAAAAATAACAAACCAGCTACATGGTGTTTTGGAGTTTTTCAGTGGATGTAAGTCAATTCCCCCCAAATTTACAAAGGTGTTCCAGCAGATAAGTTCATCACGGCTATGTTTGAGCAACCAAAAGTGTCAAAATATTTTCTTATGTCTATGCTATATATATTAAATAATCATATTATTTCTCCTTTTTATTTAATTTAATGTCACCTGGCTTGATATTTTACATTCTGCCGGAGTGGCCTTTATACAGTTTAAAGTGTCTAAACACTTTTGGGCCACTGTACATATACAGTGATTATATTATAACAAGTACAGGAAGGTAAATGAATTGAAAATGGATGTATTGAGTTAAGATGACTGTAATTGTCACACATCAGAGGATTTCTTTAAGAAGCGATATTACCACTTGACTCAGATACGAGCAGACCATCATTATTATTCATTGGGGCGTCAGTGCTGATGACTGCAGAATGACGCAGTTGATGTGTGAGAAACCTGCTTTTGCCCCGAACTCAAAGTGATTAATTATAATTTGTTAATTGATTTTCTGGCTGGTCCAGTGGCCTCTACATCACATTAGGTGAAGAGTGGGACACTTTTTAATTACAGAAGCAGTTGACTAAAGATCTAAAACTTAATCCAGTGTGTTTAGTGCCAGTGTGTTTAGGACAAAGTTAAGCCAACTGAAAAATAGAATAGAGAGAGAGAGAAAAAAAACATCCAACATATTTAATATTATTACATTTTGATTAGTATGATGATGGTCTCTGATTGAAACATTGAATTATTCAATAAACATTTGGAAGCTACAAGTGTGCAGTGTTGTTTCTGGCATATCTACGATCTATGCTACATCAAACATTATTACATATTTAGTCATTTATTTTAAATTGAATTGAACAATTTTCTGCCCTAAAGCTGCTTCTAACCAAACAATGGTCTAAAGGTCAGGCAGCTGACAACATGTCAAATTAGAAACACTTTAAAATGGACTTGTATTATTGACCAAACACAGATGCAATAGCTCGATTAACCTCTCAAGTGTCTCAACACCCCTATTTTGGAATTGATGGAATGTGCACAAGGCAAAATATAAAGATGTGTCTTATTTCATACAGATTTTATGAATGTTGAAGGACGATGACTATGGGATATGACTGCATCACATTTAGTGAGAAGAAAACATGTGTATCATTGTCCAGGTTTCAGTGAATGAGGACTAAAGGGAGACAAGCTTACAGGCCAATGGATTTGACACAAACCTATTGGCTGCTCTCTTTGTGGCCTGTGTCTTTCACAGATAAGTGATGAAAACCATTCACATCAGACCAGCTCACAGCAAACTCACATATTTGCCTTGGGAAATCTTTGCAGTGTTTTAACTTTTAAGAGGTATACTTATTTTTTTCATTGTGTCTTCCAATTCAATAGAATCTCTATAAAATGCACTTTCATCCTTTGTAGCCTTCACATGAGTGTTTTTTGTGAGGAAAGACATTGAGAGGTTAATAGCAAGGCAAAATTTGTGCTCTCCTTGGCTCTGAAAGATTAACCATTAGAGGAATTTGAGAAAATGGGAAGTGGCTAGCAGAGGGAAAAATGCCACAGAGTGCCATGGATCACTTTCCTTTTAATGGCCAGGCATCGCTAAAAGCTTTTCTCCCCCTCCTGATCGTGACTCAAAACATAATTGACCTGTAAGGTCCTTAATGAACATCACATATCACAAGCCTCTGAAATTCTAGCATCTTATCAATGGGCCAAGCAGTCTGCCGGAACGATATTAACGCTCAACAGATGCCTGTTTTGTTGAAGGTCGTGTTCCACAAACCAAACAAGCCCTCGTCATTGATGCATTGAAATTACCTGTGAAACAGACCATTAGGAATAACATGTTTATTTGTACAGTACCTTTTATATCTCCAGTGCTTTCATGGGATATTAAAAAGGGGAGACTGATGAAGGATATAAAAGATAAAAGATTTTAACAGTACACATAAAGAGCATTTTAAATTTTTTATTATTATTATTATTTTCCCCCATAATAGCTCTGTTGAGGAGGGCTGCACTGTTTTGACCAGCTTAGCTAAAACCGGAGCACAATAACCTTTCCACTTGCAGTTCTGCCAGGATTCTTAAGCCGGCGTGAACTGCGAGTTTGTATTGATCGAGTGTCCAGTGCGGCAGACATGGATGCCCTTTGTGCTCTAATTAGCAAAGGCGTGAAAAATGAGCACTGCTCCAGAGCTGATAAATGCATTTGTCAGAGTCTGACATGCACTGTGTTAACAGAGCTATTTCAGCATAAAATTCTTCCTGGTGGAGTGAGGTCATGATGCTACATACAGGGGTCAGTAACAGGGTGAGAGGAAGATAATAGGTAGCATCCTACTCCTAGGGTTTAAGTGACATGAGCTAATGATGAGTATTAAGTGTTTGAAATAATTATTACGCTGACCTTTGGAATACTGAATTCTGATCAGTCATGGCATTTAGCATTTAGTTGTCCCATGTTTATGTCTCTGGTACCACAACAGAGAGTTATGCTCTCTTGTTTCATACAAATGCAATTAAGTATTAATATTACTGTATAGTAATGTTGCAGTCATGCATAATAGCATCATCATGTAAAACTTCACTCTAAACATTTAAGAAAATGGCAGGCCTTCACAATAGGTGACATAGATCCCTCAGTGCAGGCAGTGTGATGGGACTCTAATCTCGTGATGGCAGGGGCAGAATCTGAAGCAGCCTCCATGTTCTGTTGTGAAGATATCATGGCATCATGCTCTGAGGCTCACATCAAGTGTGGTTGACAGGCTGAGCTGCCAGATAAGAACTGGACAATGGTTTATTCAGTGCGGCTGCCTGAATAAGAGCATGAGAAGTGTGTTATACTCTCTCCCTCTCTTTCCTGGAACACCTGGGTCTTACTGTCCTGCCTGATAATGTGAAAATGATTTATGGAGCAAAAAATGGGCAGTTATCACAGTTGGGTATTAAACTTTGTTTGCTTGTTCATGCTGATTATGATACAAGGAAAAAATGGCCACATAAATGCTATTCTTTCAGATTTTGATTTTACATTGTATTACTCTGTAACTGCAAGAAATTATCCAATATTTTGGACAAATAACATTATATGAAATACAGTACTGTTATTAATTATTTTGACCCAAAATATGATATGCTTTATACAGATGAACTGAACTTTTCACTGTTTGCATCTCTCAGCTTGTCTGTGTTCACATACTCCAGACCCTATGCATATTGGGAATATTCAGTGACTCTTTTTGCAGGTTACATCATTACGCTAGTAGGTGGTGACAAGTGACAGTTTTTATCGCTTATTAGCTAAAACACTGAATCATTCAAGAACTAATCAATTATGAGTGAGTCATTGATTCATTAACTCAAGTATTTTGTTCAATACACTGATTCATTCAGGAATTAAACAATTATGAGTTATTTATTCATTCATGCACCATGATGCCTCCACAGGTCTGCCTTACATGTGCCAGGACACAATATTGGCCAAAACAATCTTCGGACACGCTGCAGCCAGTCACGATGTGGTGTTGAGGTCTTCATTGATTCTGATTCTGATTTACAAGCAGAGAAACCAGTTCTTTTAAATACACGGATTCATTCAAAATGTCACTGTTGTGAGTTGCTCTGAGATACTCAGCTGTTGATTCGGTATTGGCTTTATTTGTTACTATTTCCACTGGCAAATACAAAGAAAGTAACTACCAATAAAATTGTCACTATAGATATTTCACAGTAATTTTGCTAATGCATAGTTGCAATTCAGCATCCACACTGATTGTGCATTAAATATTAGTAGTCTGTTCGCTGGAAGAATCATTACAAATTGTTTCAGTGTTGTGGTGTTGTGTGCTAACTCTCAATATTGTATTCCCATTTTCTAGTTGACATTTTTTTTTTTTTATCTCGTTGAGATGGCACTCTTTGTTCTTATAGTGGATACACATTTGTTGCATCTGGAGTTAAATAGTTTAAGAATCAATAGGAAGGTCAATGAAGTATGAAAATAAGTGCAGTGAAGACCGGGACAGAAATATTGATTTCATTGCATACAGCTATGAGTGGTGTGTCATGAAGTTAATTATGGTGCTCTTTTGCTGGGGTGTGGGGCAAGGTGACTTTATCAATATCCTTCAGCATATTTCCCATCCAGTAAAATCAGCTTCTTATTGAGCGCGAACCCATGAAGCCATCTTATTTCTCACTGAAATGGTACAAAGACTTTCTATTTCAACTGAAAAACACCAATAAACATCCAAACAACAATAAATGATTATTAAGGCTTGTTTACCCTTAAGGGGAACCAGTTAAACATTTGCATTGCTAAGTAAGTTTGATAGACAAGTCTGTGTGATTTAGTAATTGCTTTGAGACAAAGAACTCTCCCCAAATAAAACTTGAACTGAAATTGAACGACTCTCTGAGGAAATCTTGATAGTTGCAGAATGAAAGGTGATTAACTACTACTTAGAGGTCTGGACAATCTGATTCTAAAGCTTACAATAGTTCTGGGCTGGGATTATACAAAACCTAAGCTTTGTGACAGGTGTAATAATCAGGTGGGTTGAAATACATTTGAGATTGGATTCTTTATAAAATATGGAAATATCCAAAATGATAATTGCTTCACTCATCATTCAAAACCATCTTGCCTCTGACATAATGGGAACCCCAATCTCATGGACTCACAACTGCACTTACAAAAGAGATCCGCCTGCAGTTTGACTTCAGCTAAATGAAACTGCAGATAGCAAGACCATGGTAAGAATGAGATGGAGAAGTACTTCCTGTGAGGTGTCCAATCCGAACAGTAAATGTGAAAACCCACAATGCCAAGTTTTTCAAAAATTTATGTTTAATTTATGTGATTTGCTTTAGTGACAATGTCAAATTGTCTGTGAACTGATAATTCTGTGTATAATGGAGTGTGTGGATTGTTGTGTTGTAGCTTGTGAAAGAATATGGTAAATACTGTATGTGACCTGAATGGGTCAGTGTTCTTTGGTATTCTACAGGGAGGCTTGACATTTTCTTAGTGACTTTATGAGAAAGACGGTTGCAGAATAAAATTTACTCTGCAAAAGAATAAGGTTGTACCATATCAGCACCTAACAAATGTGCTTAAACTGAAAACATACAGTAGGTGCTCGATTGAAAAAATGAATCAAATCTAGGACATCTCTGCTCAGTATGGCCCACTGTATTTGGGCCACTGCTGAAGTTGGAACGAACATGAACTAAATTAAGGGTCACCATCATTTTTGTTTTTACTTTTTTATTTTCTTTATCTATAAGGATATTTTTTAATAGATTAGAATATCAGTTTTGCCTGCAGTGCAACATCCGGCATTTCATTGTTCGTAAATATCCTTTTTTTTTTTCTTTTTTTTTTTGTATGCCAAACAGTATTTTATAAAAGATTATATTTTAAATAAATGCTGTTTTATTTATAAAAAAAATATTTTTTATAAATAAAACAGCATTTATTTAAATATTTTACAACATTACTATTTCAAATAAGATACTTCTTTCAAAATAAATAAATTAATGAATAAAATAAATAAACATCAAAACAAATATAACCAATACAACTTGTTTTGTATCTCCCCAATTTGTCAAATTTCAGTTTATATGAGAATAAAAACAGCATTTGATCAAATATTAGTGGGTATAAGGGAAATAGCTGACTAACACCATAAGTCTGTATAAGCACAATAACAACCAATTATGTTTACATTGGTCCCTATAGACGTAACATTTTATTGTTTCTGCTACTGCATTAGACTATTAGACTGTCTGTCTATACAACAAGTATGTGCTATCTGTTTAAGGAGACTACAATTTCTCACAAATACACTGTAGCCAAAACTCAATCAAACCTTTGTAGTATCCCTCAAAGGATAAAAAAAAAAAAATGCTTTTAAATACCAAACTGCAAAAAAATAAAAAAAATAAAAAAATAATAAAAATAATAACCACGTAACAACCTTTTAGACCTGATTGAGTGGTTTTCAAATAAGCAACCCAAGTAAAAAAAAAAAAAAAAATAAAAAAAAAAAAAAAATAAAAAAAAAAAAAAATATATATATATATATATATATATATATATATATATATATATATATATATATATATATATATATATATATATATATATATATATATATATATATATATATAAAAAAAATATATATATATATATATATATATATATATATATATATATATATATATACCTTATTCCCCATTTGGACCAGTAACATGGAGCTTGCTCCTCTTGACTTAACATATGCATCCAAACAAAGCTTTAGGAGGAACAGCAGGTCAAATCAGCAGGGTTTAAACAGGCCGTTCTGGGCTGTCCATGGGTTACGATACGATAAACTGCTGAAGAGGACTTAAAGTCTATCCAATTAAAAGGGGATACAGAATCCTGACTTCAAGGACCAAAAGCAATTATAAAAACTGACAGTAGCCTATTTATTTATTATTAGATCCACATTCATTCGCCTCATGCCTTTTCTTCCTGCCGTCATTTAACTTGTGAAATACAACTATAAGCAACTTTATCATAGACAGTTGATATATATTTGCAAACGTTTCTGTCACAGGTTTGGAATTTATGCTGCTGGAATGTGTTTGGTGGGTGTTGTTTCTTTGTTTTCAGGCATCTTTGATTCTGTTTCTTTAAATATTCATTATTTTAGAGTTTAGTGTCCTTGTTCTTAGTGATGTCTTTATTCATTTTGCCCTCATTCATTTACCCCCCAGAAATTCATTTTGTTTCATCATCAGTTTTTCTTAAGTTGTCTTGTACATTTAGTAATTGTATCTTTTGTCAAGACACATTCTGCATATTGGTGACTAGTTCTTCCTCATGCTTTCTTGTTTATGGATTCTTGTGGTTTTACTAAATGCTGCATTTAGATCCTCATTCTTGGGACTCATATTACAACCGTATCTTTTGGTTTTCTGTTGATATTCAGTTCATTTACAATGCAGCCTTATAGCAAAAGGAATACAATACAATGTTGACTATGCTAAAATGTGAACCCATGGCAAGACAATCACAAAATATACATATGTACAATATACAATGCCAGACAGCATATCTTACAAATCACCTAGCTTCAGAGTCTATTCAAACACACATAAAACTGATCAAAAAGATTGTACTCCATGGAAACAACAACAACTTTTTTTAGTCTTCTAGTGTGCTGACACTCAGATCTATATAAAGGTGTATTAGAATACTGATGCAGCTACATGTGGAATAGAGCTGGGCAAGTGATAACTAGAAAATAGAGGGTATAAACAAATAAAGTCATAACCATGTGCATGACATTTAAGACGGTCAGTATTGTTGAAATTCTCAATCTCTCGCTGTATCTCAATATAACAGTGGTTTGCACCATCTCTGCGGGAATTTTATATTCAATTAGACTCTGCATGTTTGAAAACCTTCCAGTAAATGTCAAAAAGCAAATAAGGTGGGAAGCTGTGCACCATGGTTCCCTTGAAGATGGAGATTTGGAGTCACAGGCTACTTTGAAAGGAATAGTGAGGCTTATGCTCTCAGTTCGTTTCCAGGTCACTGGAACATTGAGAAACGGCACACACTGCTTCACCTTGAACCTGAGCCTTTGTGGACACATCTGACTTTCATAAAACATCTACAAAGCTTTTTTTTTTAATGCAGCTATGTGACTTTACGACTGTTTGAGTACAAATCAGGTGTAGTCACATGCTTTACTTCAGTGAATAACCTAATATTTCTGGATTTCTGGTTTTTATTTATTTATTTTAATTGTGCACTGTTTGAATAGACACATTTTAGGGTAAAGGGTATGGCACACAGCAAAAACTACTGGGCATGCGCACATCTATAGGGTATATATTTTTCTCACACTGTAGCCTACAACAATGACTATATTTGCATTATTGTAAGGGGTAATTTAAGGTTGGGTTAGGTGAAGACGTTGATAAAACACAATCTAATAGGTAAAAATGTCAATTTATTTATTTATTTATTTTATTATTATTATTAGCTGTATCCCTTCTAGCCACAACCACATTTTGGTGAAACAAATGTGTGCCTTGAAACACAATGGATTTGACGTGCACGCCCATCAGTCGTTCTACCTGTCCCGACTGTCAGGACAAACAGGAAGTAGGAGATTTCTAGGTTACTGGATACAATGTTTTAACGACACGGCCAAAATGCACACGGGGAAAATGGTGCAGAGCACTGTTAAATATAAAGTACTAACAAGCGATGTTCAAGATGAAAGGGAAAATTCAGATGAGGACGATGGAATTACGATAGATTTCAACTCGTAAGTGTTAAAATGAAAGTAAAATATGCTTGACGTCTGTTGCGCAAGTTAATTGTCATTTCTGAACAATCCGCTTTAATGTTAAGTGCATTTGCTCTTATGTCGTGGCTGCTTAGTGATGTTGGCGCGACAACAGGTGCTCAAAACGCTGCTAAAAACGCGACGCGACAAGACCGCCTCTAGTGCACACAAACTTGACTGTAATGGGATCTTGCAAGTTTTGCCTGGTCGTGTCGCTTGCAGTGTAGATGTGTTCCGATATAAATGCTCTCAATAATATGCTATATAATATAGATATTCTTGCCAGTGAAGAGTTGTGATCGATTTCCCTTACTAATTTAATAAATTATTATTTAAATTATATATATCTAGGGTGACCATACGTGCCCCTTTCCACACGCCCTGGCCAGGATTTCTATATTTCCTAAAATATTCAGGTTCTGGCTGTGATTGCGCTGTGCAGACCGATCCGTATGTCATGAAAATCGTATGACATCAAAATGACATTAAACGCTTCAAATCGCTCTCGCGGTATTTTGATTTCATACAACGCTCGGTCTGCGCAGCGCTGCTTCAAGTCGAACCAGTGGCCAATTGCAGAAAGTCACTGTTAAGACTGTATAACTTGTTTCTAGCAGTTAACCAAGTGGAAAACAATCTTACTTTTCAGATTCAAATTAGACCAATATGTTACCAAATTTAAGAGTCTTGAAAATAATAGTAGTAGCTAAGAGGTATAAAACCACTCACTCACTTGCAGGTGATTTTTTATTTACCAACTTTTCAGCACAACAGCGTTGTCAAGGTATCAATTAGTGTAAGGAGAGGTATAAATATACAATTAATCCTAGGTGTGAACAATCAGTTTATCTCAGTCCAACCGACTTTTACTTTCGGGTGAACTATCTGGTTTCCAACTGTGCATTGTATTCTTGTTATCAGCTGCCAGAGTAAAGTGATAAGATGACTGCTGATATACTCAGACTGATTCAGAGCAGCATTAAAGAAAAGCAAAATCTCCTTTATATTTGTGCTTTGTAAATTCTGCCCCTCCAGACTCATCGTTCAGCAAAGAAGAACAAGAAAAAGAGACACCTGTGTCAGGGTCACAGTGGCTGTGATTCTTCTGGGAATTGTTTTCGGATTTGTGATCTATGAGTGGAATGGCTATTGGCCTGGAGTTGGGGAGCGTCAGGACCTGTCAAATCATCAAGAGACCAACAAGACACACAAGATTTCTGAGGATGAAGAGAGCGACCAGCACGAACACCACCACCACAATGACCATGACCACAACCACGAAGACGGACAAGATCATGATCATGCTCTTGAAGATCATGATGATCATGCTCATCATAGTCACACTCATGAGCACAGTCAATCACTGTACCACAATGCTGCTATCATCAGAGACTCAGGCAAGTCTCCTTGTATTAATTATTATTATGCAAACCAAATCCGTAAATATGTATCAAACATATTTCAGTGTCTGCTGTGTCATTTCTTTTTTTATAGCAAACTGCTCCAGTATTGGTAAGGAGCTTCTTCAGGAGAGAGGGAATGTGGTCGATGCTGGGATTGCTGCTTTACTCTGCCTAGGAGTTGTTCATCCACACACTGCTGGGTTAGGTCAGTATCAGGCACTTTTCATCACTTGACTCCTACAAATAAAATGTTTCAGTCTTGGTTGGTTAAAACAAGAAGAACAGTTCTCAGTGCTGTAGTCAAAAGCAGCTCGTTAGAGTTTGAGCCAAGAAAGAGATAAAAAAATTGTCAAGTCTGAGTCACAAGTCTATGACAAGACCCTGAAAATATGGTCTTGGACTTGACTCGAACATGATCCTCTTTTGGTCTTGGTCTTGACTTGAACTTGATTGACTTGGTCTCGACTACAACACTGCCAGTGTTATTCACACTCATCACTGATTTAGAGATTTATAATGTTTTTTTTTAGCTATTTCTGAAGCATGATGTAATTTTCTGAAATCTGTGGTTTTAATGTCTAACATCCAATATTCAGTGTCATTCTCCAAAAATACCATGAGCAAGTCTTGTTGAAGTGTTATGCATTTAAAATGGTTCTAACAAGCGGTTTAAAAGTCTCTAGCTGTAGAATAATGTTTATGAAGGGTTATGGTAGAAATTAAGCATGGAAAAAGCCCATTAGTGATATAAGAAAATAATTTGAGCAATTTAGACTCTCAAATGCATAATATTTGTCGTTTATATATATACAACTAATTAGCATCGCATTTGTCTTTCAGAAGGTTGCTAAAAGCATAAATTGATTTATGATTCATTCATGCTTCCCTTTTCTTTCAAGGTGGAGTGTTTTCTGCAATTTTGTACAATCACACTACAAGATCTTTTAAAGCGATACATGACACTTCTCAGAAGCTGCCTACATATGGCACTCCCTCATTATTGCAGGGCCTTCAACTGCTGCATTCCAACTACGGGCATTTAGAATGGAGGCGACTTTTTGAGGGCGCCACAAAAGTCGCCAAAGAGGGTTTCCTCATTGATGGAATCCTCTCTAGGGCTTTAGAAACCCACAAGGACAAAATATTCCAGTCAGGACTGTGTGATCTGTTCTGCGATACGGCCGGCCGTGTGAAATCAGAGGGAGAGCGTGTCGCCAACGGGAATCTATCAGACCTTTTGCGGAGCGTCAGCCTAAATACCTCCCATTTCCCAGAAAACCTGGCCGTAAAATTGGCTCAAGACATTTCTGAAGCAGAGAAACCAGCTTTCCTTGCTGCCGTTCAGGCCGGCAGCGGAGAAATCAATGAGCCCCTTATCGTGGCAAAGGAGAAATACAGCATTCTTTCACCCCCCTACCAGCTCACAGGTGGAATGGTATCCAATATATTAGATCGAGTGCGAGAGCAAAACCTCACTTTTCCGAGTCACGGAGATCTCAGTAATGCCTTTGCCTCTTATAATGCTCTCTTCAATTTGGCAAATGAATTCTTCAACACGAGTCAGAGAGAGATATTGACATTAAATACCACAAGCAGTCATATAGGTGTCCTCGATAGTCACGGCAATTTCATAGTAATCTCCACCTCTCTCAACAGTGCATGGGGATCTGGGAAATACTTACCAAGTAGTGGAGTGATTCTCAATGACTTTACCTCAGACATCACTCAGGAGCCTTATTTTAGTTTTCCTCTAGTGCTAAATATAACTGAAGATGGTGCGGATGATCCTGAGGAGAAGCAGTTTGTGGCTGTGACCGGAGGGCTTTCTGCCTTGCTTCATTCTGTGGTTATTCTGAGAAACCTGGCTGACGATGGACTGTCTGCTTATGAGACTGCGAGCAACCCTCTGCTCCATATAGAGCAGGGGGATGCGGGGTCTCTGTCTGGCTGTATTTCTGGTGTCACAAACAGCTCTGTTGTCTTCCGGTTGCTTTCAGAGGGAGACGGGCCCGTACGGGAGGTGGGTGAATGTTCAGATTGCTTTCTGTCCATGCTGCTGCAACTGAGAGCAGAACATGTAGGAGCCTACGGAGCCCCTGCTACTGAGGTCCATGCTGATGGATACTAATGCAAAAAAAAGGTCAATAGTGGCATATCATGTAAAAATGATACTTTATGCACTTTTAGAGCATTGCACTCGTACCACACATGACTTACGTTATGTTCAGCCTATCAGTACTGGGAATTACATGTATGTGAATGTAATTTTTGTTTGTGCTAAAAATATTTTACTGGTGATTTAAAAGACAGCCTTTTTTGATTGTTTTCTTTTCAAAGTAATTCTTCATCTGTTTTTCCACAAGCAAGCTATATCTTAAACATTCTATCCTTTTCTAGAAGCGGCTTGTTGTTGAGATGTCTTTTGTGTAATTTTTTTGTTAAATCTTATGAATCATAGGTTATGCAATGCGCACAGACTGTAACAGGTGAAATGATTTGTTGAACCTTATGAGTGAAGGAATGCCGCTTTATAACATTGTTTTATTACACATATTTTTATGTAGTTTTATACCTTTTTATAATGCTTGACTAGTGTGTATGTTAAGGTTATTTGCTTCTGGACTTGCTTGTCAGAATTATGTGTTTACTTAGATGAATTAATCTTAGATGTTTATGATTTGTTTATGAAAGCTTCATTCTTTTGCTGTTTATAAAAATCTCAAAAACGTGACTGCAGTTTTGTATGAATTCGTACAATGTGAATCGTATGGAATTTTAGGGAGAAAAAAAGGTCCACCCCCAGTGAAATCCTATGAAAATGCATGAATGAGATTTTATGAATTCATACAAATTCACAACCAATTCGATTAAAAATTAGTTATGAATTGCAATGATAGTGCATTTTTTTTATAGATCTGTTTTGCACAGAGAGCAGCTGGAATTTTGTGCTGATGCAAAATATCTCACCGCTGCTGAAGCTGATTTTGTGATTGTAAAAATAATCTGGTGGTCTGTCTTCATTGTGCTGATTTACTGCACTGTCAGTTTTGATTTGAGTCAGTTTGCTGTTCCCCTCATCCTTTGCATTGTGAAGCCAGGAATTATGGGAAGAATACATCAAGACTCCCCCATTTTTGTTTCAGAATCTTGCATTATTGCTTAAAGCTGGAATGTGTGCATTTTCTGATTTATCATCTTTTGTTTGCAATTCTGGTTGATGTCGGGAAGGGAATTATAGACTTTGTATGTTAATGTCTGCTAAAACCACTAGTTTCTTTATCATTACTACTGAAATAACAGCACACGGATGTGGAACGCACAAAATATGAGAGAAACCTGCACTGAGAGAAAATGCACTGATGCCAAAAATGCTTGAATCCCAATAAAATGTAAATTATGAATAGAAACACTGCTTTAATGAAACAATGAACCTTTGATGTTTCACTGGTGAAACATTTAAAATGACTTTATTCCTACTGTATGTCTTGAATTGACTGCATTAAACTGCTTTCCAGTTTTTCCAGAATGTTAGTCATGTTTCCTGTTCAACCACTATTCTTCATGTTTCTGAGTGGGTGTCGGGCTTAAGTGTTGCTCATTCATTGGACTAATTCATGTGCTGTCATTCTGCCCTCAGTGGCTGCAAACACATTTATATGCTTATCTTAATTAAAACATGTTACGCTGCTCCTCCCATTTGCAATGCTGCATCCAGGCTGCTGTCAGTCCAGACTCTGGGCCACTTCCTTTACTGTATAGATACTCAGACATTAGATCATGATTTTAATACCATGTTCTAATTTCACTGAAAATTGTGGCACAGTTAATTGCCCTTTTGTGAATCGAAAATGATTTTAAATGAGTGAAATAAA
Organism: Carassius auratus; assembly: GCF_003368295.1. NCBI lineage: Eukaryota > Metazoa > Chordata > Actinopteri > Cypriniformes > Cyprinidae > Carassius > Carassius auratus. Next base: position 17,024,571 of record NC_039247.1, on the reverse strand, counting down.
TGGTTTTCATTAACATTAACCTACTCTATCTAGAAACCACCACCAATCTCGCCGTGTCCCCCATCTCAGCGTGACATCTCTCATCCATTCGCATTTTTACTAGAAAAAATGCACAAGATTGCTCCAACCCATGACAGAGCCTTAGCAATTCTGTTGTGTGAGGAGAAATGGGCATAGTGCCCATTGGCAAAAGGCTACATATCGACACAAACCAATAAAAAACACAAGAAAGATCAAGTTTAGAGAGATTGTTCAAAAGTGACAGCATATACATTACATTGTTTAAAAGTTTCTATTTCAAATTAATGTTAACTTTTAAACTTTCTGTTCTTCAAAGAATCCTGTTCACTGTTTCCACAAAAAAATTATATATATATATATATATATATATATATATATATATATATATATATATATATATTCTAAAAGATCATGTGACATTGAAGGCTGCTGAAAATTCAGCTTTGCCATCATTGGAATACATTACATTTAAAAAAAATATATATATATATATATAAAAAGAAACTGGCTATTTTATATTTTATTAATATTTCAAAATTTGACTGCATTTTTGATCAAATAAATACAGCCTTGGTGTGCATGAAAGACTGCTTTAAAAACATAAAAAAAAAAAAAAAAAAATCAACCCCAAACCCTTTTGTTTGTTTCTGAGTCATGAAAAGTCATGACAGGCTGTAAATAATATTTTCTTTTCAGTAACTTTGCCTGCATTAGGATGATGATATCAATGATTTAATTTCAGGCGTAATCACTGGATGTACTTTCAATTAAAAGGGGCTACGTGGTTCAGCAAATTGCACAAATGTTCACTTTGTAGTACAATGAGAAGTATTCATTAATAAGTAGCATGACACGACACCTGATTCGTCCGTAGTAAAAGGTGGAAATGGACATTGTATCACTGTCTGACATCAAGACAGAAAAATATTCTTTAAGCTCAAGTGCTGTTTAAGACTGATATGAAAGCACATATGCAGGGTACAGAGATAGTGTAGTCATTAAATTAATGCAGATGGGAACATCCTACAGGTCAAAGGTTACACTCAAAAAAATGCTGGGTTGTTTCTGTAAACAAATTGTTGGGTTGATTGTGCTGGGTCAAAAAGTTGGGTTGTTTGGGGTACTGTAAACACATTATTGGGTTGCTCATGCTGGGTAAAATGATTTGTAACGGGGTCATTCACAAATAAACAGTTGGTTTGGTTATTTTGACCCAGCAACTGGTTTATTACTTCATTCTTTGCGGAACTTTCTGGATTCTTCACTTCTGACTGGAGGGGGCACGCACTCGGAGCGCGCATTGTTTTATGGTAAGTTAAATGAATGTTTACCTATATTTCTAATAAGTTGTGGTAACAGCAAGCTAATTTCACTGTTCAACATACAGTCTTTGATATGGAAGTGTGAGGGGTAACGTATTTATTCTGTGAAACATTAAATAGACACTGCTAGCTGGTTAGATTTTTTGACAAAATGCAGCATCCTTAAATCCTTAGTTGTAAACCAGCTAGCCTATATATGCAGCCTTTTTGAAATATGCTGTTTAAATGGTAAATTAATCACGTAATTATTATCGTATTCATTGTGGACGTTGCGTATTTAAAAGTGAGGAAAGCGTTTTGTATGAAATCCATAGGCCTACAAGCGCAGTAAGTTAGTCCCTCACAGGGCTCGCACGTAAATCGGCGGGAAATAGTGAGTGAGTTGTGTGTGGAAAGTCTGCTGTATTTTAGAAATACTCGTCAGAAAAAGCAACTGAGGTAAGTTCCAGCACAGTCTGCGTGTGTCTTCTGTAAAGTCTCTGTCGGACTCTGAACCAGAATCGTTTTTGCCAAAAAAAAAAAAAAAGGTTTTTATATGAATGACGTGCAATCTTTACAAACAGCGTCAGAGGAAAGGAGAAATAAATCGATTTCATGTTAAGCGTTTTCTCGCCCTGAAAACAAATTACAAGTTGTTAAGATTTTAGGTGCTAAGACTATAATTTAGTAACGTTATTAAGACAGTGGTCATCTGCCGAGTGTGCCCGAAGAATTTCTGAGGCCAAATAATGTTTTTTGCTATATTCACAGCAGCGCCATCTTTGCCATCACACGGGAGGCTGTGACGAATAGACATGCATCTCTAAAAGCAAGTTGTACTGCTATTTACTGTGTTCTGCTGAAACACTCAAATATAAATGTCTGAGAACATTTTATAAAACTCCCCAGTCAATATGAGCTGTGGAAAAATAGATCTAGGAGTTATATACAGCTTTTTTTTTTTTTTTTTACTGCGGATGCCATTAAAACACGGTGAGTTTATCCTTTACAGCCTTGCTTTTATACTTGTCATGGCAATGCTCTGAATAAAGTCTTATAAACTAACAGATGACACCGATTTAAACGGATATGACCGTTGGCCGAAATGTCAGAAATGTTTAGAGGGCAACGATGTATTAAAAGCAGATGTCATCGTTTTAAAAACGATCCCCTTTTACACGGATCTGCGAAAATGATTTAAAAGGCTGTATGCATGCCAGGTCAGTAGTTGGCGATGTCACTTCGTCAAGAAACTCCCCATGTGAACACATAATTATCAGATAATTATGTGCAGACAGGTTCTGTGATGAAGAGATAATCAGTGTTAAGAAAAGTCAGAAATGCTACTTTAGAAATATTAATTGTTATATACAGCATACTATATAGATGTTAATGCAACTTTATGTATTTTGGTCAAATTGTTTAGCTGCTAAAGAGGAGACAGCTTTGAAGGTCCTGCCAACTCTGCTTCCCCCATCCATCTACAGGAGAGGAGGAAAGGTCTTCAGACCCACCACAGAGGAGGCCCAGAAGTCATTTATTGACATGCAACCTGTAAGTTTTGCTTTAGTGTTTCTACTTCAATAAGGGTGGACGTTTGCACTGTTTGATATGCTTGATAACTATGAAAGTAATTCAGGGTTACAATATTTGATAATTTACAATATTTATAATTTTGAAAGCTGCAGTCCATAACCTTTTTTTTGTGTGTCTCAAAAATTTACAAATAGTATATAATGAGTGAGTACATCATGAATCCATTTTCCAAATCGTGTTTTTGTCTTATCCTGAATCACTAACGGTACACCTATATAATAAGGCTTTATATTCAGACTATTTTAGACTGGCGGAGGAGCACAGTACCTGTGTGACTCGTCATAGACATAAAAAGAGAGAAGTAACTCCGGTTACAATGTTCTTCTGCAAAACGCATGCAGTTCTGTTTATTAGCCGCTAGAGCACCAAAAGTTATGGACTGCAGCTTTACCCAACAAAAGTTAAGGAAAGCTGCAATTCGTAACTTTTTTTGGATACAAATTTTTACAAAAATCTGTTATTGAGCAAGTACATGAAAGATCAGTGTCTTTTCCCAATGTCCCAGTCACCTTAAAGGATTAGTTCTCCCCAAAATGAAAATGTCCTAATAATTTACTCACCCAATGCCATCCAAGATATCCATGTCTTTCTTTCCTCAGTGCGAGAGAAATTATGTTTTTTGAGGAAAACATTTCTGGATTTTTCTTCTAACAATGGACTTCATTGGTGACCATTCTTTTTTAAGTCCAAATGCAGTTTCAAAAGTCTTTGAAGTGTTTAAACGGGCTGTACACGATCACAGCTGAAGAAGAGGTTGTTATCTAGTGAAACGATAGGTCATTTTAATTTTTTAAAAATAATTTATAGACTTTTTACCTTCAATAGTTCGGACTGAGCTGATCAACAAACGGACAGGGAACTACGTCATCACGTTGAAAGGTCACTGGAAATGTCTGTCTGTATACTAAGAATATAAAGCTATTATATCGCAAGTCAGAGTACTGGTGATGGTGCTTCATTTTTAGCTTGTTCTTATAGCAGTTATTTAGAATTTAAACCACATCAAGAAAATGGCTTCAAATGAACCAAACCAGTAAATGAGAAAACAAAAAGTACTGTAAGTAAACAACCATAAACAAAGAACAGAACATTTTACCTGAATAATAACATTTACATGAGAAAACTATAGGCCTTTATCAAAGTACGTGTCGTCACATCTGGCTCTGATTAGTAGTGTAAAGGAATTTCCGCCTGGATTATTTTCAATGGTTTAAAATTTAAATTTACATGATACCCTACCATGCATGTCATCTTTAATTTTATTGTGTAACATAATCTTCCCTGTAGCTCAAACAGTAGAGCATTGGCACTTGCAATGGCAAGATTATGGGTTTGATTCCCAGGGAAAGCAAAAACTGATAAGAATGTAAATGTGTATCTTGAAATGCAATGTAAGTCGTCTGCCAAATGCATAAATGTAAATTATCTAAGATGAAAATTATCTAAGCTTATCTAAATGATCATCAGTGCTGCCAGTCAGGAGATTAACAAGTGGGTTTGTGAGTTTTAATGTTAAAGACACTATCAACATTACAGTAATTAGACTTTTTTAATGCCTAAATGTTGATAATATTAGTCCAAATTATTCTTTTATTACCATTACTATAAATATGTAAATAAACATTTTGTCATATTTGGTAATGTTTGCAATACAATTTTTTTTATATTTCCACCAAAAAAGCTTAACTAGCATGTCAGTTATATTGCAGCACTCTAAGTTATTGTGTGTAATCAACAGGTTGGGACCATGAGATGACTGGAGCATTGCTGCACATTCTGTGCCTCAGTGATGAGACAAGGGAGACATCACAGACCTCTGCCATTATTCCATGCCACGCCATTGAGACTGAGTCTTTGTTGGAGGCGGATAATCTTTGCTTTAAAGCTTTTTTTGTTTTTGATGTTCAGTACACCAAGCAGTGTCTCCCCACCTGGGAGTTTCTCCAGCATGCTGTATATCAAATTGAAGGAAAAGAGTCCTTTTGAGGACAACAGTGGTTTCAGGCCCACATCGTATGAGAGTTCAAATTAGTTGTTTAATGACTTTTAATGCCTGAATATTTGGACAGATTTACATTTGTTATAAAGTCTGTGGGGAAGGGTGAATGTCAGAGGGTGTGTGGGTGGGGGTTGGGATGGGTGGGTAAAGAATGTATTCAATATTGTATACAAACAAAGTATTAAAGAAATGTATTGTTTTTAAAGAAATAATATGTTTTAAATTAAATGAGATTGAAATCACATATACATGGCCTCTGGTTTATTGTATTACAGAGACAATAATTATTTTACATTTGTAATATAAAATATATTTGTAACTAATGTATAAAGGCAGTGAGACAGGAAATAATCTATTTATTATTAAATAATAACTATTTATTTGACTTAACTATTTGTTTGACTTAACCCAGCAAGAGGGTTAATTTTACCCACTGGTTGGGTCAAATGAATGACCCAGTAATATGGGTTAAACGGTAAAACCCAGCACTTGGGTCAAACCAACCCAGCGCGTGTTCTGTCCAATAGTGACCCAGCAGCGTGGTTAAGGTTGGGTTATTTTTTAACCCAGCAGTTTTTAGAGTGTAATGTTCTTATAAGCATCCTCATAACAACTGACATACAGAGGATGATGTCATGAAATGAATTTAGGAGGAAATTATTTACTTAAAAATGAGGTTTTGATTCCCAGAGGCCCCTACTAGTTTCTTCAACAATATTGAAGGAAGAACACACTCGTGTGCCAATTTCAAGAAATAACACATTCGTTTTAAATAGAACCAAAAAAGATCCGATTTGATACCAAAAAAATAAAACGTTTATTTGTTATCATTAGCTTTTGCTTCAAAATGTCTTGCTCTGATCCTCGCTAGGTAAATACAACAGGAAAAATGAGGTTATTTATCTGAGGTTTCATATTAAAACCTGGTCTTGGCAATGGACACTTACCTAAACCAACTATAAATCGACAATCAGTTATGCTGCAAAGGCAATACAATGCAATCCAAAGTACAATCAGACGTTCCACTGAAAACAACTATACTATATATGTACACATTGTGACTGGATCATAACTATACTTATATTTAAAAAATGTACAGTATCACATTTTTGTGTCTCAGTGCAAAAGATGTTTAGAAAAAAAAAGTGCCCTTAATACATCCAGATAATCTTCTTCCTTTGCATCCTCTAAACACAATAAAACATTTGGTCATTTGAGTGCCAGAAAACAATGAATAAATTACTTGACACATTTTTCAATTTTACAGTCACTGTCAAGTAGCAGCAGAAAAATCAGCTCAGATGGTTTAAATAATGCACTAACAACAGTGCATCGGTGTACTGACACAAACCATTCCCAGATACGAACAATGCAAACAATATTATTAACAATAATAGCAATTCAAATAACAATGACAAAAAACTTGTACGTATATGCATGTGTGTGTGTGTGTGTGTGTACGCGTGCGATTTTTTTTCAGTCAAAAGTTATTTACAATGCATCAGTAAGTTCTCTGGCTTTGTTTTCCATGTTTTTTTATTCCAAAGGAAGAATAAGAAAGGCAAATAAAAGTCCATGTTGCTAAACATCATCAGCTGGTGCATATGCTGTTAATGGTAATGATCGCTGGGTCCACCAGTCCCATCTCCTCGTGCTCGTTCACACAGAGCTGGTAGCCACAGCCGCGCCGCCGCTTCAGGGGAGTGACTTTAACGTCAGGTTTGGCACGAGGCGGCAGAAGGAAGCCGACGCTCCCAGCGATGAGCATGTGCCAGATACTGTGGATGTAGAAGTAGTTCTCCTCCGTTTCCACAAAGGCGTATAAGGCCACCGCTGACGTGGCAATGGTGGTGCCAGGGAACAGGAAAAAGACCCAGCGCTTCCAGGTCGGCGGGTAACAGCGGCGCCGGCGGATGGTGCGCACAGTCTGAGGAACAGGAGAGCAGGAGACAAAGTCAGTCATGAATAAATCAGCACGGTCTAATAAATGAAACATATGGACCAACATGTTTGACCAGTTATGGTCATCTCAAAGACCTAACTTCACCATTAAAGTACAGACAACTGGTTGCAGCAAACTATTAAAGTATCACTGTTTACTTCAAACTAATTATAACCTTTTAAATGGATTAAAACTGAGATTATACTGCACATAAAAGTATTATTCTGGGTCAATTACTGAAAAAAAAAAACTTCTGTGAACCCATTTCTGCCACTGCTTTGGTAAAACTTAACTGTGACATTAAAAAAGTCCTAGTTATTACGAACAAGTTTAATTGAGATACTAAGCCATAATTATGGGGTGGGGTGGGGGGGGGGGATAAAATTATGAGCTAAAATGAAAGTTTTATTTTTTTAATTTATCTCAATTTTAACGTGTCATAATTTAGTTTTTTATGTAATAATTGTGACTTTTTGTTTCATAATTTCAACTTTTCCCTCCAACTCAACAACTCAAAGTACGACTTATCCAAAAGAAGACTTACTGATCCAAATATGACTGTTTTTTCACAGTTTTTTAAACACTCTTTTTTTACTTACAATAATAATAATACTAATTATAATAATATAATAAGACACACGTTTTTGTTGTGGAAGTTGTACTCAAAATCCAGCTGGCTCAGATATCTGAGCTGGCCCCATTAGATTTAATGGCCATGATGCTTCTGCAGACCCATAAAGATGCTCTGATACACACGAGCTGCTGCTATTAGAGCTGGATCTGAACGCACACAGTTGTAAAGTTGGGCATACAATATACAGACTTCTTAGAAATTCAATTCTCCAGCACGTAGGGATCCTGATATTTATGAAGCCTGTAAAGCACGCTGTCCTCCCACACCTCACACCACACACACTCTTCACACCACTCATGCTCCTACTAATGCCATTGCACGGTGTTCATCTATCAGCTGAGTGCAGAGAAACACTGTTTAACAGATGCGTAACAGTACAGATTAACAGATGCAAACTCTGCGGTTAGAACTGGAGAGACTCTTTTGCACAATTGTCATCTAGTCTGCATCTAGTGTCCATCAGACTTACTCTACCTCCTATAGATGTTCCCCAAGTCATTATTAACCCTCCACCTGTCCTGACAATGTAGAGGGAATGAAATACTGTGCTTTTCTCCCTGTCTGTCATGACATTTCAATTATAATGTTCCATTAGTTGACAAAATGTAGACTAGAAGTTTGCCCCAGGTTACAATTTTATAGCCACAGCATTAATTTTAACTGTGAAAAACTGTCCTGTGCAGCTGAGGGAATATACAATAGGAGTTCTGGCACACACTCAAAGCTGATGTTTAATATCCTACGACAGTACAGCAAGCCACAGGATTGAAAGCAAGGGGCCGGAATGACCGAGACACTTTAAATCTCACGCTTCTACATCGTTACTGCTGTCAAGCATGTGCAGCAGTCAAGCAAACACACACACACACACACACACACACTCAGGTGACTGCTGATGACTCAATCACATTTCTGCTGCATATAGGAAGCTCCGAGTCCTCCAAGACATCGCAAATCTCATATTCTCTCTTACATTCACTGATTCAACAACAGCTTTTTGCCAGTTTTCTGTGCAAGTTCAAAACGGACGTTACTAAAGTTTGTGAAACTTTATAACTGCTCAGGAATTCAATTTCTTGTCATATGTTTACAGTGTATGCAAATATAGTATTAAGCTGTATATTAAGCTGTATATATTACAGCTTAAACAATTATGAGAAAGAAACATCCTTCCCTCGTGTCAACATCTCCCCACACATCAAGCTCCGAGCACATAACAGGTGCATGTTGCAAAAGGACAGAATGGAAAATGGATGAGTTCTAAACATGACACTTAAGTGGTTGGCCTAGTCTGAGCCTGAACTTAAACTTCCCACACAACAACAAAACAACGCTTCATATTGGTGTACACCATGTATACGCATACTGTTTATTGATGAGGATTATTCTCAAAATGTTCTTGGCTCCCACATGTTCCTTTTGACTCACTGAAATTGATTCTCATTTATATTTCACATTATAAGGCTGCTGTTTTGACAGTAGGGTTGGAATCTGACACCCACGGTCCTGACCACATCCTCATACAGCACAGGCTGCTCCTGAGATGAATCACAATTATTTAACCACCTCTGAGGGCTACGCACTAATACATTCCAAAGAATTCATCAGTCAAGCAGGATATGCCTTCAGATATTGATTGGATGACGCATGAATCAATGATGCCTGGACACAAGCTGCACAAGTGCTTCACACTTCAAATCGGGTTAGCATGCTTTTGGAGCACTGAGATGCCACAATCTATGAAAGCTAAATGTATTACTGGCCCACAAGCTACTTAGCATAATTGTTTATGTTTTCAGCAGTTATTTATCATTTTGTCTGTGAGATGCTGCATCATGCATGAAGCTCAGTCAATATAATCACATCACAGAATACAAGCTTATTAACTAGATTCTAGTTAGCATGGTTCAGTTAAAGTAGCCCCTGTAATTACGCCATCTGGCCAAAAAGAGTATCTATCTCCATTTAAGCCATTCAAAAATATATGTATTCTGACAAAACACAATTCGTCCAGTCAACCTATAAATCATCACAGTTGTTATTGTTAAATAAAACTAAAACTGTTAAAGATCATTTTCTTTATTGAAATGAAGCCAGAATAAAATGAATATGAATATTAGATGGAAACATAAATGCAAAAAATTAATTAATCAAAATAAAATTGAAATTTTCAATTGGCAACTAAGTGAAATGATCTAAGTTGAAGTACTTAAGTTTTTACCATTTAAAACTGAAAAAAGAAAAAACCTAAATAGAAATAATGTGAAAAATAAAACAAAAATCAATACAATTCAATTCAAAATACTAATTCATAATATTAATAAATACTACAATAATATATATATATAACAATTTCACAAAGTAGAATTTTTATCCATACCTGATTCTGTAGATTTTCAAAAGGATGAAATAGATTAAAATGTTGTTTTTCTCAATAAGCTGTTTTTATATATATATATATATATATATATATATATATATATATATATATATATATATATATATATATATATATATATATATATATATATATATATATATATATATATATATATATATATATATATATATATATATATTCACAAGAAGTATGTCTGTCTGCAATTATAATAATAAATAAATAATTGTGTCATTTGAAACTTCATGTAGTATTATAGGCCTCCCGTGCAAATTCCTTCAACTAGTGGGGCAAATCATAAACATTTCGTATTAATTTTACATCATATAATTTCTGTTTAAAATCTGTCAAAACACTTCCCAGATATTCAATGTCTACTAGCATGCACTATTTCATAACATGTGTCAGAGATTTTAGCTCATGTTGAAGCCCATAATAATAAACTACATGAATCATTTATCAGTGTGCATGAAACAGAACCATGGGAGGTCACCACAGAGGAAAAAAAATTAACTACTTGGAAACATTACTGCTGATGAACACAGAATGTTTGCAAAGACCTCCTCCAGGTTCCAAAGCATCACTGAAACAATGACATGTTTTATATTTGAGGAGAGAAAAAAAAACTTCTCATATGTGAAGCATGGGGGAGTGTAATAAAATTAGCACTAAAATGCACTAAAGCTGTATCAGAAAGTTCCACACCAGAAGGTGTTTCGCGTTTGACCCTGAGTCTGAAACTCAGAAGGATCATGCGAGATGACAATGGTTCAAAAGTAGCTGTATATCCACATCAAATACATACTTATTATGGCTTTATTCAGAATGCTGACCTCCAATAAACTGCTCTGCCAAATCAATTAAAAATTAAACAATTAAAAAAAATGCTATGAGTGGTATGATCACAACACAGATATTTACAGAAAATGTTCTGAGATAGATCACGTTTTAGAAATGTTCATTAATGCAGAGAATTTCAAAGGTTTCTCATCCTTCCCCTCAAAATGCCATTTCATGTGCCTTTATTACTTTGTAGGCACTATCCCAAGCATTATTGTATTGTAAAAATAAAATGTGTATTCCTCTAGCAGGTGTAATTAGATTTTAGAATTCAAACTGTGTCTGTTATTGGATTTAACAAATGAAACTCAAACCTCATAGTAAGGGCGAGAGAGAAGACCCATCCAGACAATGTGTTTCTCTTTCTCTCCGTCTATGAATTCAGCTGTGTCTCTTTAGAGAGCAACAACAGTGTTCTGGAAGTAACAATCCCATTCATTTTCCAAAGAAATTGATTTTTAACATTAATCATTCAAGAAGATGGACCTACAACGAATTCAGATTTCCCCCCCTCTTTTTTATTTTCATGTTCTTCATTTAATAAAAAGAAATAATAATAATAATAACAATAATAATAATAACAGATGAACATTGATTATTACTTCAAATTGGACATTATGACTTCTAATTTATGGATCACAGAATATAATGATAAACTGCAGTGTAAACAAATTGTGTGGATGTAGCATGTCACAACTTTTTCCTCGGTGCTAGAAAGGATGTGAGAATCACACATTGGGACGCTTTGTACTGTGTTTGCGTAGGCTCGGGGAGCTTTGAAATGGAGGTGTCAACTGACATGTTTTAACTGCAAAGTCATTATGTGCCATGGAGATGATAGACGTGTGTATTTGTTTGCAAGAACATTTCAGCCTATTCAGGGATTTAGTCTGTAGTGCTTATATTAAAAGTGTTTTTAGTACTATGTTAATGATAGTTATTTAAATAATGAGATTAACTAATATTTCAACACTATTCTTTGCTTCACCAGTTGTCATTAATGTGTTAACTTGCATCAAAAAACACGTTTTAGTGTAGCAAATATGTAACACCTCCAAACCAAAATAACAAAACATTTCTTTAATTCAGTTCAGATGTGATTTTTCTCATTCTGTTCTGTTAGCAGCATTGTTAGTGCCTTCAGATGTGAGTTCAGGTCAAAGGATGAAGATAAGATCTCTGCTTGTTGAACATTTGCTATTCTCTGACATTATTTTTCTCACGCAATACAGTATATCTTTGTAGCTGCAGTAGTAGTTTGCTGGCTCCTCTTCTCTCTGCATATATATCCACCAGCACATTCGACTCAAGGGAGGACGTGCTTCTCTTACTCAACTATAATTTGCCAGAGGCTCTGGCAAAGGCTTTTCCTTGTCCAACACCCATTATTTTTTTATCATCTCACTTCAGGAAAGCAGTGTGGTTGCTTGAGGAATTAGCATAAAGTACAAGCTGTCTGGTAATACTGACAGAACGGAGAAACTTTTAAAACCACGCTATGCTAATGCGCAGATAAATGCAGCCTTGAACGAGGGGGTACGAGCTGGACCAGGTAACACGAAATGCCTTCATAAATTATACACATTCAAAAGGTGCTTTGTTGTCACTCAACAGTCAAAGAAAAAATAGCGCTGGCATTTAACTGCCAGGTCCATCAGACTGACAGAACAAGGTTATGTTTGGACACACAGGCACATTGCTTTATTTTTATTTTATTTTTGTATTATGTTTATGAACAATCATAAAATGTACTTTATCCAGATGCAAAGCTGAAAATTTTAGTTTTTCCCATAAAAACAAAACAAACAAAAAACAAAAACAAAGTTGGTTAAATATCTTTTGGCAAAGCTTTGAGACCAACTGGACCAGCTAAGACCTGCTTAAACCAGCTGGAAGATCACCTTGCTTTCCAGTTAAATTATTTAAAAGCCTCCTTTGCTAGGGTGGAGGATCAGTTAGACCATTTGAAGAGAAACCTAAACCAGCTAAGGCATTGATAAACCAGCTAGAAGATTCACTGGCAGCTTAAAACCTGCTTGGCTACACTGGAAGACCTACTAGACCAGCTAAGACCAACATAAATCATACTATTATAGACTTGCACGCTAGCATTTTCTGGTTAACACCAGTAGTTTTCACCACATAATCACCACAACTCCAACATCTGTTCATTTTTATGCTCTGAGCCATGTCTAGTATAACTGTAATCCATTTTATTGATATATTAAACATCTAATAAGGATGCATTACAGTCCTAAACATCAATGCAAGTGCACAAAACTACTTACCCAGGCGATGGCCATGATGCCTAAAGCAAAAAGACTGGGGCCCAGAAGGTTCCACAGGCCATGGCGGTCCAGCTGTAAGGCCATTGATAGAGCCATCGCCCCCAGCAAGTACAGCACCTGGTAGGAGAGTGGCAAAGAGGAAAAAGATTATTCCAAACATCGAAAACCCATCATGTCTAGAGATGATCCCCAGTCCAATTAGGACCATCTTGCATTGGCTACCCTCTGTCAGACAGACTGTAAGTAAAGAGAGGTGGTGCTAAAAATGTTTCTCTCACTCTCTTCCCTTCCCTCCTAAAGTTCAGAACTGTGGTGAGATGATTAGTGTCTGCAAACTGCAGTACTCAGCAAAACACATTCACAGGCGTGCACATGCAATCACCGAACGCATATAGAAGCTCTCTTTTTTTTGTTCTTTCCATTAGACGCTTCCATCACAAAAAGTAGTCCTCTCGCTCTCTGATTCTAAATGACTCAAACCTAAAGTTAATCACATTCTTACTGTCTTTCTTCCTGTGCTCCTTTCCTTAAAGCCCACTCTTTCGCTCTGCAGTTGAGCAGCTGAAGACAGAGAGTATGCACACACACGCACCTGAAAGTGTCCACCTATATTTAGTCAGCTCCACAGCAAAATGTCACCATCATTATGGCAGCACATGACAGACTGCTGACAGTCGTGTATTTACACTCTGTGTAAGCGCTTTACTGAGGTGGACAAAATTTCTGCTCTCTTGCACATCTTGGAAAGCTCTTTTCTTGGCAATATAGTCCATGAAAAACTACTGGCCTCTACGAATCATACAAAATGAATTTATAGAAATTGATGACACAAGAAATATCCAGTGTTTCTGGGCCCCAGGGCCTTCATTTGTAATTTTAACTATCAGATTGTGGTACTTATATACAGTGGCCCTAAAAAGACAATTTTGGTCATATACACTCCTTTTCAAAACTTTGAGGTCAGTAAGATTTTTTAAGGAGTCTCTTATGCTCATCAAGGCTACCTTTTTTAATTAAAATATACAGTAAAAGCAGTAATATTGTCAATTATTATTGCAAAAAAAAAAAAAAAAAAAAAAAATTAAAAAGTAATGTATTGTGATGGAAAACTGATTTTTCAGCAGTCTTAAACCTCACCTGATTGGCCAGAAATCATTCTAATATGCTGATTTGGTGCTCAAGGAATATTTCTCATTATTATCAATGTCGAAAACAGTTAAATTAAGTTAAATTAAATTTCAACTTGGTTGGATTTTATTTTTTTCTTCTTTATTCAATGCAAACGCAAATGTTTTGAGCTCACTGAATATTATCCACACTTTGGAAGCACAGAGAGAAAAACCACAAGGTTTATGGAAATGTAATGTGTTTTGAGTCTTGAATCGGAGTGATTTTTACCTGTTTGATAATGGATTTGAGTCTGGCCATGGCGATGACAGTGACCCATACAGACATGAGCGAGCCGAGGAAGTCACAGAACTGCAGCACGTCATACTCCATGATGCAGAAGACCACAATGCCTGGCTGGTCACAGGCATGATAAAACTGTTCAGGGGGAAAGAAGAAAACGAAAGGTCAGAGGAAGCAAGAATCAAATATGACACTCTGACGTGTCACTGGTTCTGGTCACTGATATGCTGAAATAGGACTCATGAATGGTTTGTGAGATAGTCAGCAGGTCTTCAAGCACTTATTGCATTAATTATAAATATCTGTTCAATACAGAAGCAAAACAGAATGCAAATCTAATATAAACTGTAAAGTATACAACTGTGTTAGTTCCAGTTCTTTAATCTGACTGGTTTGTTCATTTAATTTACAAGTTACAATTGCTTTGAACATACCTCATTCAGTCAGAATTTAGAATTATGATTATTCCTTTTTATTATTATTATTATTTTTTTTTTTTTTGAAGCTATACATTTCGTTATTTCATTTTAGGTGATTCATGATGACAGAGGTATATTACCTGCTAATGTCAACATGCGACTAGCAACTGAAATATTTATTCAAACCCCATTTTGGGTATATGTTTTTGATAGGTCTTCAAACTCACAGTGGAAAAGAACATGGTGAAAATATAGACAGACGCCTCCAGTAGGTAATGACTGCGGATGGCGATGGTCACAGGTGGGACGAACATCAGGTTGCTGAGGCACAGAAGGAGAGTTGAGAGCAGCTGGAAGCCGTATGAGTACGCCTCTGTGTTGTCCGTGCAACCCCAGCCATCCCAACCTAGAAAAGCACACATGCGTTGCTGAACAAAATGGTCCTCATGGTACTCATTCAAAATGGCCTCGAAAGAGATTGTTTAAACATGTATCTTGAATGTTTCAATCCCAGTTCACTGTAATAACATGAAAAAGAATGTGGAAAACATGTACTCAAAATGGATTTTACGTTCTGCATAAGAAAGAGAGTTTGAAATGACATGAAGGTGAGTAAATGATGACTGAAAGAATTTCAATTTTTGGGTGCACCATCCCTTTGAAAGTATGTATACTGCTGTGCAACATTTGGGGTCAGTAAGGTTATTAATATTTTTTTTTTTTTTTTTTTTTTTTTGTAGTAAGAATGGACTCAAAAGTGGTTAAAAAGGAGTTCTTATCATTTAGATTTATTTGAAGATACTTTTCATTAAAGAATCCTGATAAAACACATGCATCAGTCATCATATTGTTTTCAGCATTGATAATAATAACAAAAGTTTCTTGAGCAGCAAATCAGCATATTACAGTGATTTCTGAAGGATCATGTGATCTTGAAGACTGGAGTAATGACGGCTAAAAATTCAGTTTTGCCATCAAAGGAATAAATGACATTTTTAAAATATTTTAAATGGCAATAATATTTCATAGTAATACTGTTTTTACTGTATTGCAGCTTCAAACGTCTTTCAAAAGCATAAAGAAAATCTTACTAACCCCACATTTTTGAGAGGTAGTGTATGTAAAATTTACTAGGTCTGTATCCGCAAAGCAAAGCAAGCAAGCAAAAAACTAATAAATAAACCACACACATTGGCAATGCATGTAAAACTAACAATATAAATAAATACAA
Source organism: Carassius auratus (assembly GCF_003368295.1). Lineage (NCBI taxonomy): Eukaryota > Metazoa > Chordata > Actinopteri > Cypriniformes > Cyprinidae > Carassius > Carassius auratus. The sequence goes on along the minus strand of NC_039247.1, from coordinate 17,008,492 downwards.
AATTAAAAGAAAACACAGAAATACACATGTACTTTTTCATTCACACACACACACACACACACACACACATTCATTCTCTCAGTTGTTGTAAACAGCTTCATAAATATAGATTGGATTCAGGCAGCCTACTGTTATATAAACACCATGAAGGAAATAGATGTACTGCACCTCTAACCTCTCATAGTAAATGCCAGGAAACATACCACAGATCTCTCTGATTATGAAGCCTTAATTAGCCAAACCACAAACAAAAATCCTCAAAGGCATGTAGTGATTGAAGTCTCGCTGAGTGTCGACAGAGATGGTCAATTGAGCTTTACCAGACACTCAAGAAGAGAGAAAAGCTTTGCATGCGTGCTGTATCAGAGCACTCAGCTGTGTGCCAGAAAACATTCATTAAAAGGGTAAATTTGTCTATGCTAATGACAAAAGAAACTATGGGTAGGAATCCAGGGGGAGAGGGGAAACGAGGCACCAGAGCTTTATAATGGTGCTGTAATTGAGAGGTTGTGATTAGCATATTTCTCTGGATCATCAAATGTCCTCTAATTAAAAAACACTTGATTTGTGATCTCATAGTTATAGAGCGACATGATTGCCGCATGCGTAACTGAACCATTCAACATGCCAATTAACTTTGATTGGCATCTGACAGTAGAGGGGGAAAAAAATAATAACTGGAATTATAAAATATTACTGTGATTATCATCATATTAACTGCAAGGTTGATAACACCCTGGGGAGAGGGATAGACTTGTTCACTTAGTTAAAAGACACTTCAATCAAAAGTGACAATAAAAACAAAATGTTTTTATTTCAAATCCATAGAACAATTTATATAAAATATACTATAACTTTCTAACTGTTATCTTAAACTTTTTACATTTTTTTTTTTAATTATGAAGAAAAAAATAATAATTTTACTGTAATTATATTTTAAAGTACATTTCCTAAATCAGTGCAGCCTTGGTGCATACATATTATCTGGTATATATGAACTGATTCTTAAATTCTTCTGCCTTTAAAACCGTAAATGAACACTACGAAACAGTCACTTTATTACACATGCCAGAAAATTCAAAGACAATGCATTTAATTCTTCTAAAAACTATGACTGATTTACAACAATGGTTTTACATAAGAGAACACATGGGTTTTGAGTGCTCACCTGCTTTACACTCGCAGGCAGCATACAGGTAGTTGTTGGTGCGCAGGAGTTTGCACTGGCCATAGATGCCACAGTCATTGATGCAGGGGGTCAGGAAAGAGCGAAGGTACACCTCAGCTGTTACATTAGTACACATTTCAAACCTATACAAGAACATGGAGATGATAAGAAACAAGAGGAAAGTGGAATTGTAGGAAATGATGCTTTTAGCAAAACTACCAAGAATGGACAGTCTGAAATTTCTTTGAACATTATGTGAATTCTAAGATTACATGCAGTTACAGTAAATGGGGATTGAAGCTTTTAGGCTTGCAACAGCTTGCAAGCTTTGTGTGAGAAACAGCCCAAAATTTGAAATGTTATCTTGTGTGTTTTTTTGACACACAGCTACAGTATGGCTTCACAAGAATTATAGACCATACTCGCACAGTTATGATTATGACTTTTTTTTATTTATTTTTTTGGTGCTTTTGAACTCCTCAGTCCGATTCATTGTACTTTCATAGAAAATACAAAGCAGCACAGTTTTGTAAATAACAAATTTTGTGTTCAGTGCAAGAGAGAAAAAGTCACACAAACAACACGAGGGTGAGTAAATGATAACAGAACCTTCATTCGGGGGAACTATTCCTTCAAGATAATATGGGATGTAAAGATGTCAAAGTTACAGTAAAACTGTTTCAAAATAATATCACATCAAAGGCAAGCAGATATGCTATAATCTCTGTGGTACTTACTTTACAGCCTATTTGTGCAATTCTAAATAAAGATATCAAATTAGCATAAACTCACTGTCAGAATTCATTGACATTTTGAATCAGCTAAAGTAAGGTTATGAGAGCCTAGGTCAACATAAAAGTGTATTTATGAATTGTTTCACAAGTATTGTATTTGAGAACAGCAAATAGATCACATGCTGCTACTACTGCACATGCTTTATTTTGAAGAAGGTAAATACATGCAGTGCTATGAATATTTTGAATATTTTTTTAACTGCAGTCTGATTATTTAGTGCAGAAACACAAAGCAGCAAGAAACGCAAATATGTTCACCCGTGTTCAGTGGCACACAGGGATCGCAGGCTCAGATACCACGTGCCCGTCTGTGGGTAGGGAATCCTCAGCTTGGTGATATTTGTGCTGGTGTTAATGGAGAGATGAAATCCTGAAACTGACTCTGATAAAGAAAGAGCACAAACGGGTAAAGGACAAGGAAACCTAGTGCCACCATTTGCTCTGACTGGAACACAATTATTATTGTGAGCATTCTAAAGAAAACCCCTTTGTAAGTGCATATCTAAGTGATGTGCTCAACCATCAAATGGACCATAAAAGAAAAATCATGTGGTAGAAGGAAGTTTACCACATCTCACCTGCAACCATGAGATGCAATTTATGTTGCATTTGCATAGAAATGGCGACATATTTCTTTGTTTCAACTGAATTGTTTCCAAAAAAGGCACTTCATTGTTTTTTATTGCCATAATTTTGGATCAAAGCCCTAGGGAACTTGAGTTGTCTCCATGAACATTACAGCAAAGGCCAATGGCCCAAAGCAATTTAAAAGACAATAAGAAATACATTTAAACATTGTCTGTCCACTGCGAAAAACATATGGCTACAGTTTTTCACCAAAACAGTAAAATAATGTCATGAACATTAATAAAACAATATAAAATTTAACATAAAACACACTATGGTACATAATTAATAACTAACATATATATATATAATGTTAGTTATTAATTATGTACCATATATATGAAAATATATATATATAAACTATTAAACTATTTTAATAGAGTATAAACAAAATTTTATGTATTCACATAGGTAAAAGAAATAATAAGAGGTACTGTAAGTAGATATGGTTTACTTTTAATGTAATGTAATATATCAAGATCTATATATTTACCAATGTTACATTAATTTACTGTATGGTTTACTTACTATATGGTAAGACAACTTAAAATTAGCCTATTACTGTTATTTATTTTTTATAGTAAAAATAAAAAGCTTTTGCTATTATATTTTATCAATCCTTTTTTTTTTTTTTAATTGCAAGCAATATTACAAAATGTCATGGTGAAGATACTATATAGAATGCATATGGCCTAAAGAGATTCATCTTAGACTAAGTCATAGCCTGTCCTACCAGATTCACATGAGACTGATGTGTTGTCGTGAAGGGACAGTGGCATCCCATGATTCAGGCAGCCAAAGATCGTAATATTCTCTCCTCTCACTGAAGACTGGAGGGGGAAAAAAAGACAAAATAGGTTTGAATCCGGTTAAAGATAAGTGAACATCAAAGTTAATTATCAAGTTACTTTGAAACACAGATAGTGGCTGGCACCAAGCAGGTCAAACGAAGGTTTGGCAGGCAAAGGAGAAGGCTGTGATATAACTGTTCGAGATTTCATAGGAATATCAAAGGAAAAGAGGTTCTTTGTAGCTGAGCGAAAGGCCAACCATCTCCCACTGCAACCGCCCTACCCACAGACGTCTGAAAATAAAGATGTTCGCCTTTGCCTTTCACCCCATTCATAAATAATACAGAGAGGCCTGATGAATAAGCAAATCTAGGACATGAGGCAAATTAGTGATCTCTCTCACATGCACAAACTGTGAGGGGAGAGAGAGAAAGGAAAAATAACACTTTGAAGCAAAGTATCATGTTCTTTGACTAATCAGAGTTTATGACAGCAAGCGATTTGACAGGCATGATTTAGGTTAATAATTCAATGACATGTCATGTTTTACATGCCATCTCAACCTCAAAGAAACCACATACATACATACATGCCCTCTGAGGGTTCCCAAAAGTCAACCTTTAATCTCTAATCTGGACCTCCAGAAATAATAGTGCTCAAGGGTCTGAACTTTTAAAATGCATTAAGTAGTGATCTTAAGTTTATAGCGAGTGCAATGTATCAAATCTAATTTAAAGGTGAAGTGTATAATTTCAGAGTTCACCAAACAGAACTGATCTATTTATTTATTTATGTATTTTTAGTGACGAATGACGCTCAAGAGTAGTTGAGGCAGACACACAGTGTGACAGCCAGCATCATCTGATGCTCATCCAATTGTAACTCCTCCCACTACAATTAAATGAGATATAGAAGTTCATCCATACTCACACTTGCCTTAATCTGTCTCCTCGTGCTCAGCAAACCACTATTTCACAAATTAAGCCTGGTGAATCTTTGCATTGTTATCCTGGATTATGTACATGGATGCATCTTCTGACATGGTTGTTTGAAAAGTAAAAATCTATGCACTGCATCAGTTAAGAGTTTAAATAATTATTGCAAAACATACAACATTCCAGAAATATATTAATAATTAAATCCTAAACTCTTCTGTATTTGCTTACTTAAATCTAAATGGCAACTTTTTTTGGCCAGGCAGTATAATATAGTATAATAAAAGTATATAAAAACAAACATTATTTATACATATTATAATAATAAATTCATACAAAATAACCATGCCCGGAGAATTTCTGTACTGTCCAGATTTGTAATATCTAGTCTGTCTGTTTTAGCGAGCTTTAGTCATCCATCATTGTAAATCTATAATACTGTCTCTTCTTGTAAAAGGCCTGACAGCTGTAGAAAATAGACAATAAAGAAGAAGAGCCACTGTCTGTGACATAGGATTGCCTGACATGTAATCTAAACGAACCAAGAGAATCTCAACCACAGGCTGTTATCGAGCCAGTGTTTTTAGTAATCAGTACAACAGCAACTGAAATTTCCTAGCTTCTCTTTTGCTCGATATTCAGCGTGGAGTGCTTTAATGTCAATGCTGTGCCAAGCACCTGTGTTGAGCTGGCCTCGGACCAAACCCTAATCAGGGATGTAAGTTTTTAACAATGATGGATGACCAGCTGGGTCCACTCAGGGCAACTCTTGGCTGTCATTCAAGATGGTTTAAAAATTAACAGCCCTCAAATGTTTCCTCCATGCATTTCAAAACTGTAGTGACCACAAAATAGTTGACACGTCTGCTGTCAAATGTAAAAGCTGCATCTACCACAGTATTGGCATTCATTAGATAGGGCAACACCTCATGAGTGGAAAGAACTGATTGGAACAGTAGGAGATTCGCAGTATTTGCTGTTAAGAATGAATATTATGCCAATAACTGGGATATATATATATATATATATATATATATATATATATATATATATATATATATATAAATTCATTATAATGTTTGTGGCCTTTTGCAAACATACTTGGCAAAGGGAGCAATAAAAGACAAAAAATCTTTTGTGTTATGACATACATCCAAGTGAAATGAAGAGTTATAGGCATTTGAACAAAATACAAGTGTTAAAAAGGCTTGATTTATTCAGTAACAAAACACTAATGCCTTTTTTTCCTCACAGACATTCACAAGTTACTCAATATTTAATTTCCTGTTTATTGAACTGCCGTATAAAGCAATAAATGTATTAATAATGTGTATTATAAATGCATAAATGCATATTATTTATGCATATTATAAATGCATAAATTTAAAGACAGTATCACACTCACAGCTGTTTTCAGAGCACTTGTGATAATGCTTAATTATCAATAAAACTATATACAAAGCATCAATATAAACATACAATTAAGTAGCATTTTATTTAATTGAGTATATGCTTAAACACTGGCCAAACTGAAAGCATTTTATGCTGCCAGAGTAAAAGGGCTGAATTACATCTAATTTTGGGAAGCACAGAGAGCTTAATAAATTGAAGAAAAAGGAAAGAAGAAGGACACCCAGAAGGGAGGAAAATTGAGGTAAATCAGATTTAAAAAAAACACTCTGTGTCTCTGCTCTCCTTTAAAGCTGATGGCGTGCAGTTATTTAGATCGGTTCAGATCTTTTTATGTGACAGTCCTCTGAACTTTTTTTTACTTTTCATCTTTAGTTAATAGAGTATAGGAAGAAAAAGGTCCTTTAACTGCAAAGTTTTTTAACTGCAGTGCCATTAGAAACAGGCTGGCTTCCCAAAGCACTAAGAAAGATGTTAGTTGCACATAAGTACTTAATCTCTATGGCAAGTATCCCAATAGCACTGTTATCTAAGCAGTGTGAGGGAATATAAATTGATAAGAGCCTCTGACCACTCATAACCATTACATGAACTTGGAACTTTTCCATTTACTTTTGCAGTTTATTAGGGAAAGGGACACATAGCAAACACTACTAATGCACCTTTATTATTGCAAAGCTATTGTACAATATAATCAAGAATAATAATAAAAAAGTGTTGGTTAAAAAATGGCTTTTTAAAGCAATACTTCACAGTATGCACGTCACAGGTTGATATTTTAACATAAACACAACAAGGTATACATTTGCATAGGCCTAATCTGATAAGCATAACTAACCTATTCAAAATAGAGGGATGATAAATTATTATTAACAACAACAACAACAACAATAATAATAATAATAACAATGTTGTTCTTCAGTAAAATTTTTATTTTATTTTATTTTATTTTATTTAAACATGAGACTTGAGGAAGCTTCTCTAATTGAGCACACACACACACACACACACACACACACACACATACAGTACAACCTTCATATTAAGCGTCCAACATAAATTTACTGTCACTTAATCAGTCTACACGCTGGTTGTCATTCTATTGTAAAAGGAGTTAAGACAATCTTCAAAAGGTAATTTGCAACATTATCTGTATGTCTTGCAGCAATTGATTTTTCCTGTACTGAATTTTGAAATGCTTTCTAATTCACTTTCTGTTTGAAATAAGATGGTCCTGCTTACTAATTACAAATATGTTATTTTGTTAATCCTGCCAAGGCTGACATTTTTTGTTTGCCTGGCTTTGTTTTAAAAATGTCTTTTGAGGGACCTGGTGCATTCACAGGCTGCCTACTGACTTGAAGTACGTAATGACCTCGGGAGCAACGAGCACTAGGTTCCTGCAGAAATCAGTTAAGACCTGACGGCAGGCCTGAGTCCAACTTGACCTCAAACTGTCCGTGAGAGCCACTCAGAGCAGCTGAAGGGGGGAACAATTCCACACACACACACACACGTCTCACAGACACACAGACTCACCTTCATGAAGGGTGGGCTTCCTGACACACAAACACACACACACACACACACACACACTTCTCCTATCCTTTGGCCTGTACTGCAGCTCATTAGCCCAACACATTGGCTCAGCTCTCACCTCTTGGCTTTCTGTCAGGTGTACATGTCTGCTGGAGGACAAACTCATGAGCTGAGGGGACACTGTGTATGTGTGTATGGCAGAAAAGCTGCCAAAACAGTGGGCTTAACCAATTTAAATTAAGCCGGACCAAAAATTTAGAGAGGTTAAAAAACCTATTTAAGCTAATTAACATTAAAAAAGTATGGGGTCAGCAAATCAGTAATTGATTAAATAGGGGGAAAATAAATATATATATATATATATATATATATATATATATATATATATATATATATATATATATATATATATATATAAAAGAAAGAAAGAAACTTTCGATTCATCAACAAAAATATTAAGCAGCACAACTGTTTTCAACACTGATAATAATAGATGTTTCTTGGGCACCAAATCAGCAAATTAGTCTTTTTCTTTTCTTTTTACACTGAAGACTATATATATATATATATATATATATATATATATGTATAATTTAAAATAGTAATACTATTTTACCATATGACTTTTGGTTAAATAAATGCACCCTTTGTGAACATAAGAGGCTTCCTTCAAAATATTAAAAGAATTTTTACTGACCACAAACTTTTTAACATAAGTGTTTGTGCTAGATACATGAAAATAAAAACTAGTCTAGAAAATTTGCAATACAATCAAAAGTGATGACACTCATTACAAAAATGATGTCATTCTTCGAATGTCTGTAAATACCACTAAATAACAGTTTCATTAAATATTGCAGGTTTTTGTATGGAAATGTATTAACAGTTCTACCAGATATTGCTGTTGTGAGGATTAGAGTCTATTGATTACATTAAAGTCTGAATTTAGTATTTGATTCAAATAGCATTTGAGTGACCACATATTCAACTTCTTATAGGCTATATCACGAGCAGACAACAGCGACTGGGGAAATCTCCATGCAGTGCCTTCAGGCACATCATATCTAAAACCATTATCTCGGCAGTACAGGGCATCAGTGCTATTATATCAGTTTTTAAAATTGAGACATTTCATCAAACAAGCCTGTAAAGCCACTTGTGCTGTTGATGATTTTTTTGGCTCCCTGAGTAATTGTCACTTTCATTTCATTAAAAGAAAATTCCAATAATTGAGATTTTTATAAAGCTGCTACTCTGAGTGGATCCTGACATGATGATAAGCCATTACTTCATCATTAGGGGTCGAGCACTGAAGCTGCTATGACAGCTACTGCATTCACTAGTACTCTTATTATTGTTCTCCTGCCCAATGAGAGCCACTAGAACCATGGGTTTATGAATGTACAGACTGAAATGTCTGCTTACGGAGGCAGGAGTAATTGTTAATCCCAGTAACCCAGTATAAAACAAGATAACCCAGGGCTCTATCATACACCCGGCGCAATGCGACGCAAAACGCAGCGCTAGTGTTTGCTAGTTTCAGTCTTGCGCCATTCACATTTTCCCGTCCAGCGCCATGTTGTTTAATTAGCAAATGCATTTGCGCCCATTTGTGCGCCCATGGGCGGGCTGGTCTAAAAAATAATTGTGTTCAGGTGTAGTGCTGGAGCATTGCTATTTTAAGGAGTTGGAAATATACTGCGCCACAGACCAACTCAAACCTGGTCTAAAGTCTAAAGTCAATGGCGCAATATTTTTTCAGTGTAAAAGAATATTATTGTGTAGGCATCATAAATATAAAAATGTAATGATGGATAGTCATTGCGTGTATTAGAATTAGGCTACCTATTTGCAATTCAGCCTATTACTACTTATAATGATGAATGAAATTCTACTTCATCCTACGCCTTCCTCACCTCGGGAAGCTTTGGTGGATTCCTGCTTGTCCCGTAGATGATCTGCTTCCGCGCTTTAACTTTGCGCATGAGCAGATCGGTTTCTTCGCTTGAGAAGTGTTCAGCTTTTCCTCCAACAAATTGGTTTCTTGAACGTTATGCCCAGTACTTATTAAGAGAATAGGGACAACCCATTCCAAAAATGTTCCAAAATGTTTAGATTGTTAAAATAGAGCCCCCAGTATACTATTTTGGGTTTTTGAGATTTACAGCAATAACCTTGTAACAAAGTTCATAGTCACGGGAAGATTGAGGCGGTCGTCATTATCACTTTCACTCCACCGACCTCACTCCGTTCCCACGGCTCTCGGCCCTGCCCCACCCCTCTCATCACAAACCCATTTATAATTCTCAGCCAATGTATCACGACAATACATTGACCTACTGTATTAAAGTGAACCGTTTCAGTGGTACTACACTTCATGTTCTTTGCACAGTTTGGGAGCTACTCCTTCTAAACATTGTTCTCATCAAATCTGGCTCCTGCATAGACCTCTATGACTAAATATACTGTAACTGAGTAGAATTGGTTTATATTCGAAACCATGCTGTCACAGCTACAGCTATACTTGGCTGTGATGACTTAATGTGGTATTTTTTTTTGGCAAATGTTGAAGTTGTGGAAGTGTGGATCTGTGCTGGAGGTCAGGACGTTGTTAGTTCAAATCCCACATGTAGTGACCCATGAAGCATTCTTGTTTCACTCTTCCCTTTGAGTTATGCGTTGTGGTGAGTACATGTTTTTCCTCTCTGTTTGAGGAAAACTCAGTTGGGAACTATTCCTCCATTATATACATTGTGTTACAATTCACTTTTCCATTGTCTGCTCTGTCCATCTTTCTGATGACTAGCCCTGAGTCCAGAAGAGGCCAGATGCCTGCCTGTAGAAACAGGAATTGCTCCTATTAAGCATGGTGCTCATAAACCTGAGAAACTTCAATGGAGCAGACATCCATCATCCAACCGTCTTATCAAGATATTTCCCTGATGGCAGCATATGGCTAGAAGACGGAAATCATTTATTTTACGACCATGGCACCCACTCACAGGGTTGCTCTGTAGTCTACCTTTAAAGAACCCTTTAAAATGCCCTGGCCGGCCAGTAAAAGACAAAAATACCACCAATCTTCATCTACCTTTCAAAAGTGCTGATTAGAGAACTTGAACCTTCTCCTTAATAATCCAGACAATTTTAGCTGAACTGGTGGAGCAGAGAAAGTCTCACTACTTTTTAAATATATTTGTAGTAAACTGGGCTTTAATAATCATCAAAAGACGAAACTTTTCTAAGTTTAGTTCCTAAAAGCTCAGTTGACTGCATTTGTGACTTAATGTTAATTACCAAAAAAAAAAAAAGGGTCAGTGAGAGTTTGTTTGTTTGTTTTTAGCACTTCTATTCAGTAAGGACATATTAAATTGGTCAAAGTGACAGTAAAGACATTTTACATTTGACATATAGTTACAAAGGATTTATATTTCAAATAAATACTTGTAACTTTCTATTCATCAAAGAATCTTGAAAAATGTATTAAGCATTACATTTTTTATTAAATATTAAAATGTTGCTTTTTTTTACATTGATAATAATACGAAATTTTTCTTATTGTCAATAATATGCACCAAATCAGTATATTATAATGATTTCTGAAGGATCGTGATACAGAAGACTGGAGAAATGGCTGCTTAAAATTTAGCTTTGCATCACAATAAATAAATTACTATTATTATTTCAATTACTATTACTAAATTACTATTTAAATATATTTTACAATTATTAAATTTGTAAATATATTTAAATAGAAAACAGTTATTTTAAAATTTTAATAATATTTCATAATAATACAGCTGTATATCCTGCTCTAAGAGACTTCTTTCAAAAACATTAAAAAATCCTACAAACTCCCAAATTTTTAACAATAGCGTATATCCAATTTTACAACAATGTCATCATGAAACTGTAATGTCATAAACACTAAAATGATGGTAAAAATGAATAAATGTGAGTTAAAGTAAGTGCTTTTTTTTTAATATATACTTTTAAATGATCTAAAAACTGGCCTCATTTACTTCCATTATGCTTTTGAAAGGCACATACTTCCAAGTACCTTTTATAACCTCCATAAAAAAATATTTAAAAAAAGAGACAAGAGACAAGCCAATTGCATTTTATTTTATTAATTTTTTGTTGAAATCAACATTATGCCACTACTGCAGTCAACAGAGCTTAACTTGCACTGAACCAAGAATATTACTTCAAGACAGTAAAGCTACACAATTTCATACCTTGTTTAGTTGTTTGAACTAAAATATTTAACAAGTCAAGGGCTCCTCAATAAAAGTCGTATTATGCTTTCAGAGACTGAATTTTAGATAAGTCTGGGACCTACTCTGGGAAATGGAAATGGGGCCATTGTGTGATGACTCTTCACACCAATGCAGTCGCGGGCATTTAAGCTGTCAAGAAACCTGTTACCAAGCACTCACTCTCCCTTCTTCATCACCTGCTATCATCCCCTCCCTCCTCAGCAATACAGCATCTCACAGCATTCACTCTCACTGCCAAACACCCCACCTTCCATCTACTGAAAGCCTCATATGTGGCTTTTTATAGTACCCTTTGCCACCAAGAGCTCATTCTTCCATTCCTGTTCAGTGCCACTCTAGGAAACATCCATTAAATGCATAAATACAATCTGAGAGAAACGGAGTCTGTTGAGAGGGCTGCGGCCTTCAACATGGTTTTCAGTGGAGGCATGAGATATCAGCTAATAAATAGGTCTATGTGTCTTCTGTTTGTTTGGATGTGTGGAATTGGCATAGAAAATTTTAAGGGTTTTTAAAATGATACACAAATGTAGTCGCGTGCACATTATCAACAACTAGAAGCGGACTCTTTCACCAAGCACCTGAGACAAACAAACATGGTGACATTTGCAACCATCCCACTTTTAGTTTTACACGTCTCATGCTGTGAGAACAGGCTGACACTTGCTAACATTTGATATTAATCAGTCTACGGCGCATCAAGTCTCTGCCACCCACAAGAATTTAGCTGAAGAGCTCCTGAGTCGTACCCTGGGTCAGTTAAATGCCATATGGGCTCTTGGTTTCAGGAGAAATGTAAAGATCTGAATTATTCATAATCCTTCAAACACTTTAGAAGTGCCTAGGTGACTCCATCAAAGGTTTTTGGGTACCAGAGTCCCAGTGGATATTTCACACAACCCGTCTGATCTTCCCAGCAGATGGAAGAACACTGCATTAAACATATTCTTTCAACAGCAACATCAAAAAAACATATACACAGAATCTAGACGAGGTACCATAGAATTATATATGGATTCTGCTGAAGCTGAAATGACACTTGTACTACAATTTTCTATGACTGAAGTGTACCGAGACTTGCAAGATGATTCAGTATGCTGTTATTTATCAATCAAAGCTTCTGCTAATCTGCCATTTTGAGTGGAGCTATCGTGTTTTTTTTAATGATGGCTTTTAGGTGAGTATCAGTAATACGCTCACAGATTTAAGGGGATTACAGATTCCAAGTGCATTCACTCTGACAAGAACCAAAATGCTCTTTGAATGTTTACTTGGATGTAAAATAAGTAAAAATATAAAAGATTGCATGTACAGTATTTTTGTAGTTTAAACTGTAGAGCATGCCGTAAGGAATGTGTTTGATTCCCAGGGAATGCCTGAGGTATTGAATCAGAACCTTGAATGCAACGTACAGTAGGTCTTATTGGATAAAAGTGTTCACCAAATACATAAATGTAAAATGTAAATATTGCTAATTAACTACAGTATATAAGAGTCTAACACCACTATTTGTTTCCAGTTTTAATCTTTTAAAGCCTACTCAAAGTCTAATACTCAAATTTCCAAGGCCTCTAAAATATCAACATGATCAAAACTTTGCCAGAAAACATGTATACAATCTACTACATGATACTTCTTTGTGTGTGATAGAAAATGTATATTTTTAGCAAGTAAAATGCCTTTTAGTAACATTCTAAAATGTCAGTGTCTTTTTGTCGAAATTGTATAAAGTAAATGTAACAATACATTTTATATTGTTAGAAATCTATCAAGAGGAAAACTGGACTAATTATAATGGACTAATTCAATTAAGGTTGACTTGATTATCCAAAGATAATTTGTAGAAAAATCAGGGTAAAATGTATGATACATCACTGTATTGCATTGCAAAAAAAAAAATAATAATAATAATAAAACTACAGAGCTTGATCATAAAACTAAGTATGTAAATATGCTCTAAGACATGTTATAATAAGATATAGATTGACAACTGATATTTACATGCATTTTATACACAGTTAGTATTCAGCTATACAGACCAGATACCAGAGATCAGAATCTCATTGCACTTTTTAGCCATACAAATAACAACATCTGAATCTGAATAAAATGTAGGTGTTTTTTCTCTACTCGAGTGTAAGCTCCATATACACCTATATCATACTATACTGTATGAGCCATAAAACCTTGATGTATCATATATTATACTGAACATAAAACACATAGGACAAACTTTTTAGATTTTATTACAAATTGAAATAAATATTTAGTAACAGAGGTAAACAATATATAAAAGGTGATATTTTAATATGAAATTTTGTGGCATTTATTAAATAATTATTTTTATCATTGAATTTTTTTTCACTTGATAGAAACAATTTATTTTTGGAAGATATAAAAGATTTCAACTCACCACATTGAGTTTGAGCTCCATGTTGAGGACGCCTCCGCTGTCCAGCACCGGCATTAGGTTGATGGCAAATATCGCTGCCCGGTCTGGAGGGATGGAGATGTTGGGTCCAAAAAAGATGTAAAAATGAACTGAAAATGTGTCCAGTTCATTCCGCAGCGTTGGCCGGATGGGCCAGCATTTATTTGTGTCTGCCATGGGTGCTAAGTAAGTGATGCTTTCTTCAGCAGTTAACAGAGATCCTTGATCCAAAGGGTTCTGTGGCACGTTAGGCAGGCTGGCAGCCGGCAGGGTCTCTGACAGAGAGAACCCCATCACGGTGCCAAATGACTGGGGCATGTTCATGGCTGAGGAGCCCTTGGAGACGCTGGGCTTGGAACAGTCTGATGAGAAAAGATCAAAGGAGGTGTTTAAAACTGGGACAGCACACATTTTCAGCTTAGGAACTTGAAGGTGAAGCTAGTTACGAGAGATGTGAAATAAGAATGAAATAAAGATGTCTTGAATGCTGACGAATCCCTTGACTGAAGCTGACAGCTCAAACTCTCCGTTCAGGTTACTCTGAGGCTAAAAGCATCTTCCTGACATTCCCTTCCCTTTGTGCTAGATCTAACTAGCATTTCAGCAGAGACATGCTTTTTTCAGTTCCACACACATGCTTAGATGTCTGCGGTGAGATGACAGGCCAAATGATTGCTCAGTGTCTATATAGTCTGAAATGATCTAAGTCTGATGTATATTGTGTTTTATGTAGGACCCAAAAAATGCCAAGGGAATGTCCGTTTCAACTATTTCCTTTTATAGATCTCTCAGCTCTACACAACATTCGTGGCACACACACAACACTTGAAATCCTTATATTTGGATTTTTGTATCTTCGTTCAAATAATGACTTTGTGCATTATAAAAACAGTGTGTCCCAAAACACATAAAAACGAGGTCATGATTGTTCTTAACATCTTTTAATCGCGGGCTTTGTCATAACATGGTACTTTGTAAATTAGACAGGATTATGGAACACACTTTAATTAAATGTAAATGGCAAAACAATGGTGCAGAACTGAGATAACTAATTGGCACTGATGAGGACAATAAGGAAATTCTCCACACAGTTCACCGTTTCCTGATTACCTCAGGGTGTGAACGTTCAGTTATGCTACTGAGGACTCGGGAGTCTTACAGTCATATTTCTCTTCACACCCACGATTATTGCAGTGAAATACAGTGAATCAGGTGGAAATGGTTCATTATTGAAATGCCAGGTCGCTTTCCCCCCACAGCTCTGTTTGCTGTGTTGTCACTTACATATCTTGCTCTCTCACTTCTCTTTCCAAAAGTTACAACATGATTTTAGATTTAAATGTTTTTTTCCCCCACATCCAGAATCCAAAAACAGTCCTGATGAGAAAGCTCATCAGGCTCAAAAGCGGATTATTATTACTGTGGGTGGATGGGATAATTAAACATCAGTCACTGAAGAGCTCTTGCACCTGGATTCTGGCGACCCAAATGTTTTATGTAGCATCACATCACAGGAGAGCAGAATATACATCTCTGATTTTCATTTTAATGAATGATCACAATCTATGGAACGATTGTTGAACGTGAATCCACAATAATTACAACTAAGAGTCGAGATTCAAATGCTATATACATCACCAAAAAGTAATTAAATATATACTACCATTCAAAGGTTTGTTGTCGGTAATTTATATTTTTTTTATTAATAAGGACTGATTTAATCAAAAGTGACAATAAATACATCTATAATGTTCCAAAAAGCATTCTTTATCAAAGAATTCTGAGAAAAAAAAAGAAAATCAGTTTCTAGATAAAAAAATATTAAGCAGCACTGTTTTCATCTGTTCTCTACATTGATAATAATAAGAAATGTTTATTTATTTATTTATTTTAACACCAATTCAGCGTATTAAAATAATTTCTGAAGGATCATGTGACACTGATGATTCTAGTAATGGCTGCGAAAAATTCAGCTTTGTCATTAATACATTACATTTAAAATATATTCACAGTAATACATTAGATATAATTTTTTAGTTTTTACAATTGTATTAAAATTCATAACCTCAAACATTTGAACACTAGTGTATACACACACACACATGCAATACTGTTAAAAAAAATGTATTCAAGGGTAAAATTAGCAAAAGCATCTCAACAAAACCCATTGACAGTTTTGTGTGTGTTTTCCTCAAGTTCAAGTTCAAGTTCAAGTTGAGCTTTATTGTCATTCCGCTAAAAGTGTGGATATACAGTGGAATGAAATGTTGTGCCTCAAAAAAAAAGGTTTAGATAGATTTTTCTGTGATGTGGTAAGGTTGTGATGTGTTCCATGTCCTAGTCCCCCCCATGTTTGATTATGCCCTTATTTGGTCTGTCCTGTTCCTGTTCCTATTAAGTTCCATTTTATTCAGCTGTGTCTTGTTAATTCCTTCGTTTAGTTCCAGGTGTTCCCCATTTAGATCCTGTATTTACCCCCTTGTTTTCCTGAGTCCTACGTTCAGTCTCAATTGTCATTTCTCTGTTATTTTTAAATTCTCTATGGTTTTTTTCATTAAAAGTCTGTTTTTGAGCAGTCTCTGTGCTCCCTTTGATGTGTGACAGAGTCTTGATTAGTTGGCGAATCCTGCAGCATTTATAAACCCTCACCGTCTGATCAAATCAACCTTTTTTGCTCCTCTGTAATTACATCTATTTTGCCATAAAATGTCATTATAATTCTTGCTGACAAAAGCGGTGATGGACAAAAGATCACAATTAGCGAGCTAAGGGCTCGCACTTGAACATGCCATCTGGTTCAGGATGAGGATGTGTCATCGTGTTCTGTTCAGCACCTGTTTGGCCAAAGACCCCGCAGCTGAAGGTTAGCTGTATAAGTACAGCTCAGGCTATGAAACATGAATCCCTGACTCATTCTCTAACTTACCATTGTATACATGCATATAGATGTGGAACAATAAAGAGAAAAATATGTCTTTGTCAATAGATGATTACCTAGCAACCAAAGATTTAATAAACTCATAACAACGTCAACGTAGCTTTTCTGGAAAGGGTTTCACGTGAAAATATAGAGTTATATGTATACTCATTTATTTTAGAAAATAGCTCAACAGAATCCAGTTTTCTGTGATGTTTGAGGAAAACAAATGTGGAAAACAATTTGGATTATGATTTGCACTAAATTAGTTTACAGTACTTACACCAATTAAACTGTAGATGATTTATCGGATGACACTGTCATGAGTTATCAAGATGATGATGATCTCCACACAAATAAAATTAACTGTTCACCACTGGAGGGGAAAAGACATTACAGACATTATGAGACAAATCATCTTACATACAGTTTTTGTAAGCATTACACTTATAAAATAATGCAAAAAAATAATAATAATAATAATAAAAAAGATACAAATACTAGAAACAACTGACATATATATACTACCAAGTTTAGGGTTAGTAAGATTTTATTTATTTATTATTATTATTATTATTATTATTATTATTATTATTAGTATTATTATTATTATTATTATTATTATTATGTCCGTGAAATAAGTATCTTGTATTAGGCTACATTTATATGATTAAAAAATAAAATTGTAAAGTAACTGTTTTCTATTTAAATTCTTTGTAAAATGTAATTTATTCCCATGATGGCAAAGCTGATAATTTATTAGTCACTACTTCAGATTCCTTCGGGAATCTATCTAATATGCCTGAATTGC